>NC_056735.1:1869393440-1869425940 GCF_019279795.1 Protopterus annectens
TCAGTGGTAAGGTCATAATTTGCTACTGCTCTAGATACAAGGTGGAGCAGTAGAATAACCATCTCCAAGTATGCAATTTGGGACAGGGCTATATTGCAGATTTATCTTCATCTGCCATTCACTTAGTCATCTTGGGAATTTTTTCATGAGTTCACTGGCTTCTTTGTCAGTGGAACACCTGAAATAGATTATCCTGGGTACTTCACAGTCTGGGTCAATGACAAGTCATTTACATTTGCCATGAAATTTTTCCAGCTTATTGAGAACCTAGACTACATTTGGGTCCTTTCTACTGTGACCCATTGCTGTGGACAGTTGTTGGACTTCATATTCCAGGTAGGAGTGATTACCACTGGACTGGTTGCAGAACTGATTTCATGGTCTAACTGCTTTCTGGTCCATTTTTCTCTGCATCTTCCAATGACCTTACAGTGTGATATTAAATTGGCACAGTATATACATTTTAGAAATGTTACTAGTTGTGACTTGATGCTGAATGGCCATACTGAACCAGTTCCATTGGAAGATAGTGCTATCCAGAATATGTAGTGGTCATCTATAACAGAGGATAAATGGAGCTCTGGTACTACTGCCCTGTATGTGTACCGTAAACCTATCATGGCAGAAGGATGTTTGTTTAATGAAATCAAGGCATTACAAATACTAAAATGGTGCTTGAAACACACATGGTGTAGGTCAGGCAGCTTCTATGCACCTTGTCAAGTATGAGCTTCTGAGATCAACTTGGCAATCTTTTCAATAGGAAATCACTGCCAATGCAGTTTCTAACTGTGTACTAGCACCTGAATAATTTGTTTCTGAGCATCCCCTTTCCTTCATGTTGGTGAAACTCTGGAGTTGGTATATAAATGTTTTGGGAGTATGGAAGACTTGCCCCCAAACATGGTGGGTGCAGTGGGGGTGTTACCTGACAGTCATATGCAGACATTATAAATTTGGGGACTCCAGCTGTCTGAGATACCATTATATTATCAAGCATGTGTTATTTTTACTGTATAGCTGCATTGTAAGCCAGCTTCTATACCTTTTAATGTCTTAGCCAAAGATTTATTTATTTACTGACTGGCATTTGTTGACCGGGAAAGTCCACTGGCCTGAGAAGAACCTATTTTTAGTGGAGTCCCGGAAAGAAAAGCTCCACAAAATCAGTTACTATAATAGTACATAAAATTTGGAACAATTTGTATTAAGAGGAAGCAGAGTAATAACAAACAGTATAAACAGAATAAAATACTTTTTCAAACATAGGTGGTAGAGAGAAGTAATATAAAACACAGGCGGTTCAGAGAAATAGATAAAAGGTACATATTATGGCTTGATCAGTATACGTATAATTGTAGGTATATTAGAAGAAAGGCTTTTGAAATTCTGAGATAGATACTATGAGTGTAAAAACTGAGAGTGTTAGAATACATTTCTAATGGTATATATATTAGAAGTAGGGAGATATTATTAGGAGGAGTGCAGAGTATAAAAAGGAGATATGATTTTTGTAAACGGAGTCAAGTTTTAGGAAGATGGAAGTAGAGAATAAAAAGGTGATATGATATAAGAAACAGGAGTCAAGTTTTAGGAAGATGGAGGTTAGAGCATCTACAGTGCCAGAGAGTGGAGAGATGTTGCTTCAGAGATATTTTGAAGGCAGAGATGTTACTGGCAATCCTAATAGCTAATGGGAGTGCTTGAATGTTTTTTAGATTTTTAGTTTGTTTGAAAGTTAATTAATTAATTGGTTAATGAGCAGACTTTCCCGCCTTGGAGCGGTTCTATAAAGTCTTTACACAAATTCAAATGATCCATCTGAAGAAGCGTGGATGGTACCACGCGAAAGCGCTCATCACTTTTACTTCCAATAAATTGTTCGTTCCATCTTAAGGATTGTTTGTGGATTTTGTTCCTGATACAGCAGCCTTTAGCCTATGTTGGATATTCCTAATGTGCATTGGTACTAAACTTTTTTCTATACTGAGGAGTGCAGAGTATAAAAAGGAGATATGATTTTTGTAAACGGAGTCAAGTTTTAGGAAGATGGAAGTAGAGAATAAAAAGGTGATATGATATAAGAAACAGGAGTCAAGTTTTAGGAAGATGGAGGTTAGAGCATCTACAGTGCCAGAGAGTGGAGAGATGTTGCTTCAGAGATATTTTGAAGGCAGAGATGTTACTGGCAATCCTAATAGCTAATGGGAGTGCATTCCAGAGTTTGGCAATCAAGAAGGAGTAGAGCATTTGACCTGCTGGGAGTTTTGGTTTGTTAACTTGCAGGAGAAATTGGTTTTCAGATCTGAGTTATCTATTTGGGTGGTAGTGAGTTAGGGTGGAAGATAGGGCTGGGCAGTCTAAAGGATTGTTAAATAATTTTGTGTGCTATGGTTAATTGTAGATATGTTAGATGATATGGGAGTTTGAGCCAACTGAGTGATTGTAAGGATGAGCAGTGATAGGATGAACATTTGGCATTGGTTGTGAACTTGGCAACTTTATTGTAATAGGACTCTAGCTTATTTTTTAGGGATGACTGGATATTGGTAAGGAGTGGGGTGCCATATAGAAGTGAAGGCAGAAGAAAGGTTACGGCAAAGGTTTGATTGGTTGAGCAGTTAAGAAAATGTTTATGTCTATAGAGGGAGCTTATTTTTTGGTGCGTCTTTTTGATAGAGGTATGGACATGGAGGTCAAAAGTAAGGTTTTTGTCCAGTATGACTCCCAGTAATTTTGTATGGGGAAAGTACCTCTATGGTTGTCTTGTTGTGAGAGTATATGATAAAATCTGTCTTATTTATGGAAGCACGTTTCTTTGGGGTAAATAACAGCAGTTTGTTTTTTGGGGGGTTCAGAGAAAGGTGGTTATATGTCATCCAGGTTTCAGTAGAAGTAAAAGCATTTTGGGTAGTATGCAGAAGTTCGGTATTAGAGTCAGCAGAGCAGATAATGGTAGAGTCATCTGCGTATTGTACTACTGGACCATTAAAAAGATTGGAGTGAAACTCATTGTTAAAAATACTAAAGAGGAGAGGACCTAAAATGGAACCTTGGGGGACACCTGTGGATATTTCAAAGAAAAGTGAGAAAGAGTTGGGCCATTTAGTAGACTCTTGCTTATTATTTAGGTAGTTAGTAAACCAATCTAGGGTTGAGGGGAGATGATTAAATTAGAGAGCTTGGTAAGTAGCAGAGAGTAGGAGATAGTATCGAAGGCTTTAGAGAGGTCAAGAAAGAGTGAAGATACAATTTTGCCAGTATCACAAGCTCGATTGACTGTATCCATGAATGATATAAGTATGGTAGCTGGCTGTGGCCTGGCTTGAAGCTATTCTGAGTGGGGTAGAGAAGATAATTTTAAAGTAGATAACTAAGAAGTTGATTATGGATACATTTTTCCAAGATTTTAGAAGGAGGTGAGAGAATAGCAATAGGTCTAACGCTTGAAATATCAGTATTGTTGCATCCTTTATGGAGGGGTAGAATGTAAGCTTTTTTCCAGATAGTAAGTATGTAGGCTTCGTGGACAGATCTGTTGATGAAAATGCTGACAGACAGGCAATGGCCTTTGCAGACCTTTGAAAGTATTGTGGGGGTAATTTTTCAGGAGCACTGGTGTCTGGTTTCAGTTTGATAGGCAGTTTTTTGATAGTAGCAGTGGGTATAGGAGAGAAGGAATAGGTGAATGGGGGGGAGTTGTATTTTGTGATGTGAGCTTTGGTGGAAGAGAGTTAGTGCCACTATTGATCTGAGGAAAGGTTACTGCGAGGCTTGATATTGTATTGATGAAATGTGTGTTGAAGAGGGAGGCTATCTCACTAGGTGTTTTATCTGGGTATGGACAGGGGTTGTTTTTGGTACCAGGGTTTAGCAGAAATGAAATAGAGTTCCAAAATGTTTTTGGGTTTTGTTTATAATTCTTTTGGAGGCCAAGATAGTGCACTTTTCTGTTATTGTTGACTAACCATTTTGCTTGATTTTGAAGCTGTCTGAATTGTAGGAGGTCAGAGGGATTTTTGGTTCTATGCCATTTTTTTTCAAGTTTTGTCCCTATTTGTCATGATTTGTTTGGAAAATCTTGAGAACCATACGGCATGATTAGTTTTTACTCTTTTGTGTCTTTTTGGGGCGAGGTTATTTAGGATGTTTAAAAAAGTAGAATTGAAGAACTCTATGAATTCATCAGTGAGGAAGGACTTTTAGTAAGTTCCAGTTGATTTTTGTCAAGATTTCATTTAGGGTTGTAGGGTTGTTATTAACTAGTTTTTTTTTTTGTAGATTTATATTGATGTTGACATGGTGTTGGGGTGTTTTTACGTAGAATGTAGGCTGGAGGTGGTCACCAATGCCATAGGAATGTGTGCCTGCTGCTGAGATTTTGTTTGAGTCACAGACTAATATCTAGTCAAGAATTGAGCCACTGTTTTTGTTGGGTCTGGTTATGTCTGTAATTAGTTGAGTAAAGTTGAAGAGATTGATATTGAGTAGTGGAGACTGATTAGAGATATCTGATCAGTTTATATTTACATTGCCAAGGATGATTGTTTCATTTTTTATATTGTTTCATATCCAGGCAAGAATTTCTTCTAGTAGGGAATGTTATATATAACTGTGATGCAGAGATTCTTGGAATTATTCATTCTTAAGAATGATATTAGTATATCTGCTGTAGAAAATTGTGGAAATAGGTTGGAATAAGGTATAATAGAATAGGTGCTTGTGTGGCAATACCTCCTCCTCTTTTGTGAGGTCTGTCAGCCCTTAGGCAAGTGTAACCTTGGGGTAGGGTAGGGGAGTGGAGTGAGCTCGAGATTAGCGAAGGTGAGCAGAGCAGGCTGGAAGAGCAAGGTGGAGACTAGCTCAGAAAACAATCAAAAATCAAACAATCAAAAAAACAGGTAAATTGGAGAGAACCACAACGTGAGACAGTCAGGAGGAATGGTGAAATGTAAGACAACAGACAAAGAAAGAAACAGTGATAGAGTGGAATAAAACAAGGAGACTGAAAAGAGGTACAGACAGTGAGGGGAGAGTTTGCTACAGGTGGGGGGAGAGTGCAGCAGACCCTACAAGAGAGGGAAGTATAATCTTGGCTAATAACTAGAGAAGGTTGTGGGGCTATAGGGCAGAAAGAGTAGGCTCTCAGTACAGTAGATTGGTAAAGAAGGCAGGTTAAGGTGTGAATTAAAGAGACTATATAGCTGAAGGTAAGAGAGACTAGAGATGGGCAGTGGTTATGTACGAGAAACAGTTAGGTAAAAAAAAAAAACAGGTTTAAAACTTAGAATTGTTATACAGTTTAAAAACGTAAAAATGTAATACAAATAAAATAATAAAAATAAGAATTCTGGAGAAAGCCAAAAATAATGGGGAAGCAGTAGTCTAAAATCAGGGGAAGATTTTAAATATTGCTCATATAAATTTAGAAAGTTGCAAGAATAACGGGCTTTCTATTAACACACATTTTCTGAATATATGAAGTCTAAAACAAAGAAAACTACACATTTTATGAGAAACAAACCAAACATTTCAGTAAAAAATCTGGGCAGTATGGAAAATTCTGGACAACTGAGGGATAAGCAAGCTTTTCATCTGTATGAAAGAAGTTTGAACCAAGTCTTTTTGATGCCCAGATTCCAGCAGAGTTCTTTTTATAGGTTCATAGGTTCATAGGTATGTAATAGGCTAATGGCCCTGGAGCGTGTACAAGCCTAGCCCATAGAAGTGCCTTGGCATTGTGCCGCCCTACGTTAGTTCCCAGTACCTCTGTCCAGTAGACCCACTGGAGTGATCTTGGGGGTGAACGTTCTATTACCCATCCACTCATCAAGATTTCCCTTGAAGAGGGCCAGAGAGGTGCTGTGCTTGACATATGGGAAGTCTATTCCAGAACATGGGCAGTCTCTGGGTGATGAAACTGTCCCTCCAGCATGTTCTGTTGATTGTGGTAACAAGGGTGAGGTCTCTGGAGCATGTGGTGCAGACGGATTGGGATTTCCTTAGATGTAGCATTTCTAGCAGGGTTGTGTCAGACATGGCTTTATAAGTCAAGCAGAGATTGCCTCTAAGTAGATGATATGAGACAGAAAATAGCTGGAGTTTCTTGAGTCTGTCCATGTAGGACATGTGTTTAAGACCTAGGATCCTCTTCGTGAGGTACTTCTGCGGCTTCTCCAGCTGTTGCAGGTGTCTAGTGAGGCACATGCCAAATGATGAATTATACTCGATGATTGGTCTAATGAGGGAAGAGTAGAGAGAGAAATGATGACCTCTTTCTTCCTGGATGCAAAACCATTGGTAATGAGATGTGCCACATAAAAGGACTTTCTGACCACAGTGGCAATATGGTGGTCGAAGGAGAGGTTGCTGTGAACCTGTGTCCCCAGATCTCTTAGAACACCTTTGGTGTTCAGTGAGCTGTCATCAATGTAGTAGTTAGTGGGGACTGAGTTTTTACCAAAGGGGATGACAATGCATTTTTTGGCGTTAAGCTTAAGGCCATAGTTTTGGCACCAGTCAATGGTATCGGTGAGGCCTTTCTGTAGGATGTCTGCATCACTTGGGGAGTTAATAATGGCTCCCAGCTTGCAGTTGTCTGTGAACTTGGTCAGCCAGAGTGCCTCTTGTGTTGGCCTGAACTTCTGAGAAATAGATGCCAAACAGGAGAGGACCCAGGCCTGATCCCTGTGGGACTCCACTTGTGACTGGTCAGCAATCCGATTTGGAATCCGCTGCTTTCACACTGTGGGTTCTATCTGTGAGCCAATTTGCAACCCAGATAGTGATATAGGGGTTGATGCCTAATTTGGTGAGTTTCTCAATAATTCCTGAGTCAGGAATGGTATCAAAGGCCTTGACCATATCGAGGTAGGCTGTATGCACTTCCTTACCCTTATCCACTGCTCTGGTGACTGACTCAAAGAAGTCAACCAGGTTGAGCAGGCATGATCTCACTTTCACAAAGCCAAATTGTGTGGGGTCTAGAGTTCGGAGATTACCTATATATTTGTTAATCAGATCCATGATGATGACTGGTCAGCTAATGGGGAGATAATTCCCATGGTCTGCAGTTGCTCCCCCTTTATGGAGAGGGATGACTGTAGCAGTGCTCCATTTGATTGGGACAAAGCCTGAGGTGAGGCTGTGAGTGAATGGGACACACAGATGTGGTGCCAGTTCACTTTGTAGTTCATGTAGAACACAGCCAGGGATATTATCAGGTCCCATGGAGGCTGTATTCTTGGCCTTGGACAATGCAGCATTAACCTGTGCTGCAGTAATGCTGGGTGCCTGGCATTCTTCTTTATCATTCTCCTCATCTTTTGCATTCTTCTCCTCACATTCATACCTACCATAAAGAGTCAGAGGTCAGTGCATACCACTTGGTCATCTATACATCTTTCCTATGTATTTCTAATACATTCTTTAAGTAGCACAGTAATATAATTAGAGTCACTATTCAGAAAAAGGAAGAGGCAGCATATGAAGGGAGTCACAGTGGTAACTCTAATGCTACCAGGTCTCAGCAGAGTGAGGTGGGTATAGCAAATCCATCCAAATTCCCTTTTGTAACAAAACAAAACCCTTCCATTTATCTTCCTAAAACAATGTCTCCCATTTAGTTTTACAGTTTTAATCAGACCAAGAAGATGAGAGATAGATGAGTGCCTATAACTCCTTGATTTCTGGCCTTCACTTATAGTTTCTAGTTCTTAAAAACAAAGACTTTGGTGGAAGTCAGCAGTCCTATTAATCTGTCCACCTTCATGACTGCTTCACAGGATAATTAGGTTCTATTATTGATAGAGTAATGCATATTCATACTTCATATGTATCAGCTGAACCTATCTCATTCATTTTAAAGGGTTAAGGTCAAGTAAGCCAGAAATGGCAACTATTATCTCTGGGCTACAGACTGAGGTCTGTGCCTAATTTCCCACATTAAAGGGTTGTGAGTTCCACAACTGCTGCTCGGGGGCATACATTCCACCACATATGCCTACCCCTTACTAATGTAATGCATCACTGTAGTGCAGATGTTACTAGGCTTATAGCTGAAGGTGACATACTGCCACTACTCTAGGTTTCAATAGTGGAGCAAACTCAACGGCTTATCTTACCTGAGGATGGGTAAGCTGGTACTGGCTGCTCGCTCCCTTTGTTCCCTACTTAGACCATTTGGTGCCCACTGACACTGGTCACCTGGGTCTCAGTCAGATCCTAATCAAGCTATGCCATGAAACTAGGCCTCTTCAAGTTTTTTTTAATGTATTTGCTGGTTACAGTAATATAAGTATATTTTATAGATGTTTGCACTATCCAAGATTTATATGATTTATGACTTCTGTGACTTTTGATGCATTGTAATGTATTGGCAGTTGCATGTTATATAGTCTATATAAATAAGTCTTTCCACCCTATGGCTTCTGTCACTGCAGTGTACATTTTGTTTTCTTTTACTGCATTGGTAATTTGTGTATTTGCGGTTGAGTTTTCACGTAAATATGTGACCCATCCAGCTGAAAAAGGAGCTTATCACAAAATCAGGCACACACTCAAAAGGAATTTATTCAGTTTTGCTTTGTTTATACTTGTTTGTTTACTGGGTTAGAGTGTGGCTCAAATACGATCAACTTCAACTGCAAGCAGAACACAGGTATCAAATTACAACACATTATACAGTATATATATATATATATATATATATATATATATATATATATATATATATAATCTACATGTATAGTGAGAGATATTATAGATGCATATAGAGAGATACAAGGGGAGAGCATGAGAAAAGATACAAGATGTAAAAGGAGAAACAAACCAAAGATTATGGGTGAGGTTAAATAAAATGATCTGGAAAATTCCACAAATTCCACAGGGGGATCTAATTACCAAATTATGCAGGAATGCTGAGTAGTGTAGTGATGGAGAAGGGAAATTATTAGGAAAGCAATTAGTAATTGAAAGTGGTTAGTAAAATGAGTTGGCTATTCATTCAAATGAATTGCAGATTACTAAAGGGAAATTATTTGTTTTGTTTCCATGTTTGTTCTCTGGTAAAAATCTTAGTTTGAGAATCCAAATCCACAGTTCGTTGGTAGCAACCGATGGTGAAAAAAGGAAGTGCAATCACTTTATGTATATTTACATTCCTGATGTGACACTTTCTCTTGGGTCAACACTTTTTTCCAGCCTTGTGGGACGCCACTTGTAACTGGTTTGGAGTCTGACATGGCTCCAGCTATTCCATGTCTAATGCTAAAAGAAGCCTTTCATGTGAAAATCGAGCAAGAATGAATATTTTCTTTTAGGTATTATTTTTATGTTGGAATTAAGACACATACACCTTTAATTGAGATTCAGTAATTTTTAAGGGGAGGCTTTAAGTCTTTTCTATGGCTTGGAGAAGATTCTGTCACAAAGATTAGAACAAATGCCATAGTCTAAGTAATGGAAAGCAAATTTCCTGCAAATATTACAATGTAACACATTACAGAAAGTGCACAACTCCTTAATATGAAAGATACATACTCATCCCTGACTTTTATTTAACCTTGAACTACATCTGCACCTTCTAAGTTCTAGTGCATTTTTTATTAAAAACCTTGAAGCAATTCTTAATGGAATGCAACTTATCTCTTGGCATCAAAGCTTTATGCAACCTTGTTCAGGTACTATATCCACTGAAACAGTCTACTTAAACAGCTATGCACCTATACCATGCAAGCAGTATACACAAAAACAGAGATAAGCTTTTTTTTTTTTTTTTTAAATTTATTATCTGCTTACCTATTTATAAAATTTGTCTTTTCAGACAGACACATATATTATACTCTTATTACCTGTTTGGAGTATTGTTGCATGTTCTGCTTGGTGTACTACATGTTGGTTATGTGGCTGTTGGTATCACTTGCTGATGTGAGTTATGATTAGTAACAGCCTCGTACTTTTGTATTCAAGGGCTGGCTATGGATTAGGATATTATGTTAGCGTGATATCAACTCATTTTATGTATGTATGTATGTATCTATCTAATCTATCTATCTATCTATATGTATGTCTGTCTGTCTACTATCCATCTGTCTGTCTGTCTACTATCTATCTCTCTGTCTACTATCTATCTATCTATCTATCTATCTATCTATCTACTATCTATTTACTTTTATAGAACAAGTTAAGTTGGCTGGAAATCTCATTTTTAGTCAGAGCCTAACTATTTAGCCTATCTATCCATCTCTCTGTCTATTATCTATTTACTTTTATAGAACAAGTTAAGTTGGCTGGAAATCTCATATTTAGTCAGAGCCTAGTTAAAGTTACAGTTACATCCCAAAATTGGATACATACCTCTCAACCTCTTAGAGTAAGACATCTGGGCAAAGCCGTAAATAATGGAGGGGGAACAAAGCCCCCAAAATAGGAGCAATTTTTAAATATTGCTCTTATATACTTTGAAAGTTGATAGCATAGCATGTTTTGCATTAGCATGAATTTTCTGAAGAGTATGAAGTCTGAAGCTCAAATGTCTGTCATTATTTTCTTACTTTAATCTTTAATGACTTGCCAATGATACATCAGAAAAACACAATTTTATGAAAAATGGACCAAAATATTAGGCAAAAATCTGGACAGTTGAGAGGTATGACTGGGTACCTTGTGGAATTCTGAGAACCCTAACTGAGATCCTAGGAATTTCAGAATTCCATATGCAAATATAGAAGAATGCAGACTGAATTCATGACTATGATGTCTGGAGAGGTGGATATATGCTCTAGAGAGGAGAGGAATGAAGGTCAGCAGGACGAAGACAGAATATATGTGTGTACAGGAGCGGCCTCAGGTCAACTGGTGCCCTATGCAAAAGGGCTCCATGGTGCCCCCACCACAACACCTGGTGACCCCATCCTGGTCTACCTACACCAAATAAATACTGAGAAAGTGCCCCTGCCTAGTTGGCCTATGCCTAAGGCTGGCTATGTGTGTGTAAATGAGAGGGAGGATAGAGGAATGGTGAGGATGCAGGGAGTGGAGTTGGTGAAGCTGGATGAGTTTAAATACTTGGGCTCAACAGCTCAGAGTAATGGTGAGTATGGAAGAGAGGTGACGAAGAGAGTACAGGCAGGGTGGAGAAGAGTGTCGGGAGTGATTTGTGACAGATGGGTACCAATAAGAGTGAATGGGAAGGTCTACAAGAGGGTAGTGAGACCAACAATGTTATATGGGTTGGAGATGATGGCATTGACAAAAAGGCAGGAGTCAGAGCTGGAGGTGGCAGAGTTAAAGATGTTAAGATTTGCATTGGGTGTGACAAGGATGGACAGGATTAGGAATCATTATATTAGAGGGTCAGCTCAGGTTGAATGGTTTGAAGACAAAGCGAGAGAGGCAAGTTTGCATTGGTTTGGACATATGCTGAGGGGGGATGCTAGGTACATTGGGAAAAGGATGCTAAGGATGGAGCTTCCAGGCAAGAGGAATAGAGGAAGGCCTAAGATAAGGTTTATGGATGTGGTGAGAGAGGACATGCAGGTGGTTGGTCTGACAGAGCAAGATGCAGAGAACAGGAAGAAATGGAAACAGATGATCCGCTGTGGTGACCCCTAATGGGAGCAGCTGAAAGAAGAAGAAGGAGAAGAAGATGTCAGGATATAGCCCCCTGGTCTGAAGTACAATGAACTTAAAATTAGTATATAGAACTACAAGAGGCATGATGGTTTAGACCATCCATATCCAGGACTTCAGGAAGGTGAAAAAGCACCCTAACCATAAAAATGCTTTACTGGTGGAGAGATGAGCTTTGGAATTCACTGTTTTTGATGGCATCACCATTTAATTTTCTAACTGTCAGGATTCACAGTATTGGGAATCATTGTTCTTGAACTTTCAATGGAAATCCAGTGGAGAATAACAAGAAAGTACAGTCTGTCAGATTACATCATATCTCAAAGTCTAGAATTGTAATATGATTTCTAGATGAGCAAAATATTTTAACAGACTGCCTTTACATCATCCACTAAAGTGGGTCAGAATAGCAAACCAAGGAAGTGTGATACATACCTAAGGTTAGTATCCTGAGTCAAATATAGCATGCATGTGCAGTACAATGCTACTTTGTAGCAGCAGTGACTTTTTCTAGATTGAGCTGAGCCTTAATATTGCCAAAGAGTGCTTTCCCAATTTTTAAGACCATTAATGTGGAAAGTCTTAGCACTATAGTAAAATAAGTGTTGAGAGACAGAAAGGGATTGCTGTATGGCTATGGGTGATCTTTAGACAGAACAAATGGTAAAAGGTCAACTGATACCTGCAAGTACCATATCAATTTATGATACCAACAAAGTTAAACTGTAAAAGTAGAAAATATGTTGTAATGCAGCTGACAAGAAGAAATTTTGTGAGGTCTAAGATAGCAATTTGGTGCTTGTATGAGTAAATTATCAAATGCAAATACTGCTAAAAGTCAGAATCCTTTATTTTGTGCAATGACTAAGGTTGTATAATTTTTAGGCACTAAAGATTGACTTTTTGAGATTCTAGTGAATAAGAACATTATGAAGGTAATAATTATGCTATTGTATCAAAGGGACATATTAATGGTCAAATATTACAATGATTTGTATACAATTAGTTTAGATGTAATAGAAAATTGTGCACACATCAAAAATGTATTAAGGCTCAAATATTGCAACAAACTGCATAAAACAAATGTATATGTATCAAAAAAGCACTCAATCAAAAGGACTTCTAAACAGTCAAATCATAAAATTGTATATGTTACAAATCACTGTGTACTGAATATTACAAGTACTGTACAAAGACATTATAATTATTAAAACACTTTGCTGTTGAAAAAAGGAAGTTATATCTATGATGTCTGGCAAAAAAATACACATTTGTTCCTGTAACAGCGATGTCCTTTGGGATTCAAAATGCTCTGTAGCAAGTGGTATGTCCTCATGTCTCGCCGACCATTCCTCGGCACCTTTCATGATTCAGAGACGAGCCCACAGCAGTGATTCTACACTGTCACTAGAATCACTACAATGACATGCTTGTGCCAACATATAATAAGTGTTAATTAAATGTTTTGGGGTGGAATAGCTAATGCTAGTTAGCCATATGCTATCCCTTACAAATGCCTGCAGGAAGGAAGTTACGCAGTCGAGTAAGTCAGAGAATTGCTTGGTTGTGTAAATTAGCATGGTCACCCATGTGAACATGGCCGAAGTTCTGCATTCCCCCATTCTAGTCAATGGGGGAGATTATGTTACAGGTTATGTTAGGTAAGATGAAGTGGGGATGTAATGGTGGTTGGGATATGTGAATTTGAGTATGTATATAGCAGTGTGTGTGTGTGCATGCATAAGTGGTCTCAGACGACTGTCCACAAGGGTGTGCATGTGTGTGTGTGAGTGTGCATCTGCTGGTTGGTCTTAGTAGGGGAGTTAGTTAGTGGATCGATAGAGTAGATGTGTGTGTGTGTGTGTGTGTGTGTGTGTGTGTGTGTGTGTGTGTGTGTGTAAGTGTGTTTGTATGTGTAAATGGGTGAGCATGTTCATCAGTGTGAGCGAATGATGTGGGAGGGGTTTCAGTTTACTAGGGCGTGTGTGTGCGTATGTATGTTTGTTAGTGTGTGTGTGTGTGTGTGTGTGTCTGTGAGTATTTGTGTGTGAATATGCATCTGCCGAGGCAGTTGCAGCAGGTGTGTGTGCATGTGTGTTTGTGGATGTGGATGAAAGTGTCCATCAGTGCAATCAAATGAGGGAAGAGGAGTTTCATTTTGATTGCATGTGCTTGTGTGCGTGTATATGTGTGTATGTCTCTGTTTATGAGTGTGTGTTTATGAATGTCTGCATGTGTGTGGGAGAATGTGAAACAGGGACATGCTTGTTGCCAACACAATGCATGGGTCACCACTGTTTATTACTGTCCAAGCACTATTTAACAATGATAGTTGATTCAGAGACATGCAAATTAGTTTTGATGAAATCTTCCTCTGATTATGGCTAAACTTGTCTCTGAATCACATTTTACATGGTCGAGTAAAATTACAACTTTTGGCTGCTAAAGTTTATGCTCACATAAGGGATTTTTTTCTAAATCCTAGGGCTCACATTCAGTATCAGTAAAATGTTTCATCATGAGACTTGGTAAAAAGAAAGTACATTACAATTACTGAATAAATGGCTGAATCTTGAAATAAAATGACAACATCATTAAAGATCTAGGGACAATGAAAGGCAATAACAATTCTATTGGCATATCTCGTCTATGGGGTTGGTGGAGATCACTGACCCACTGTGCCCATTAGTGATCTGAGCAAATACTGAACAGAGCAGAGCTTACTCTAGTCTTCATTCTCTTCTCCTGAAACAAATTGAAATGATACAATAATTCCATAAGAAAAAACATTGGGTTAGAACTTTTCAGAAAGGCTTCAAGAATGATCATTATACTTTCTGTTACATTGTGTTTATTGTAGGTTACTTAGAGGTGATTTCTGTCTGAGCTATAAGACATCAGTTGATATGGTTCTATATCAAAATAAATGGATTGGACCCACACCTAGGGATATACACATACATATATATATATATATATATATATATATATATATATATATATATATATATATATATATATATATATATATATATATATATATATATATATAGGGAGAGAGAGAGAGCAGGAACAATTATAATATAATACACAACTACAGAACACCATTCAAGATTATGGAATACATTTCTCTTTACAAACTAAAGTCACCAGTAACTTCCTTCAGAAATAATTTTCTCTCTCTCCCTGTCTACATACTCACACACACACACACACACACACACACACACACACACACACACACACACACACACACACACACACACATTAAATATATATGCTCACACAAACAGACACATTTACACACGTGTGTGTGTGTGTGTGTGTGTGTGTGTGTGTGTGTACATACACATATACACACATATATCAGTATCACAATCCATCTATATATATAAATGCATATTTAGGAGTCATTTGCTATGTCAAGATGCACATGGTGGAAAATTGTACTTTTTGCATTTTTACATTGGAGTTTATTACGTTGATGCATATAGCTGATTGACCCTGTACAGCTTGTTCAGTTTAAGCAGTGAAAGTGGATCTTTCTGTTAGCCTGACACTCCTCACAATTTGTGGTGCTGCATGTGTTTTTTGTGTGAGAACGCATACAATAGAATAATGATAATAGCCTTTTTCCTCCCACTATTGTGCAATCTCTGAGTATGTATATTTAAAGAAGCAGGGGTTTGGGGATGCAGTGCAGAGGACTTGTTTATTTAGTTATTTTTTTAATGTGGATTATTGCTAGGTTCACATTCAGCAAAATACGTTTTTCTATATTGAAAATTCAATTTAGTGGAAATCGACTATTCAGTATCGACCCATATATACAGCATGGGTAGACTTTCTTTTAGTTATGCAAATAATTTTCTTTCCTGTAGTTGTCAAGATAAAGTAAGCATAGCTAAGCTATGAAACAACATTCCCTTCACCATTAGGCAAATAAACAACTTCTTCGCTTTTAAGACAAACCTTAAACTACATCTAAATCATAGTAGAATTTAAAAATGTTCTGAATCTCCAGGATAAAAAGAAACATCCAAATAGTCAAGATTTCCTTTTCTTACATACTAAATCATTTTCCCCAACTGGCTTTATTATGTCTTAGAAAAGTTAATTTATTGTACTGCTCCTGTGAGAAACCTAGGCCATGTTGATGATCATCATTTAATTACTGCTGTAGTAGCCTAAGCTGTACGGGGCATATCCTGCCAATGATTGGATGACAGGTTAGTTCTGTTGTGTGTGGCAATGGATCCCCAGTACAGTTAGTCATAGTAATAGTCTGATTTGTTTTTAGCCTCTGTGATATCCCAAGGAGTACTTCAGTTGTTCTCTTAGCTTTAATAGATTGTTTTTGGTCAACCGGTTCCATAAAACTTTAAAACGCACTTTTAGGGAATGTTTTAGAGAATGTGTTTTTATTTTCCTTAACAAGTACAATATTACATATCTATGCACTGTATTATTGAATCTTCTTAAAGTATCTCACTGTATGCGACCAATCTCGATAGACAATTATGCTCATATGTCTCCCAATTTTTTCCGTTAAAAGAGAAAAAAGTTCTTGCAATTGCTTCCAAAGTATCCACCTTTATTTTATTATTAAGTCCTCTTGCTTTTGTGTAGTTTTTATTTTGAAAAATAGTAATATCGTATAAAAATAGTAATATAATTTATTTGTTGCGCTTTTAGGAGCTTGCTAATGTTTCTCATATCTTGCTCTTTGACAGAATACTTATTAATCTATTTTCATGTAATTGATATTTGAACAGTGTAACTATCAACGATACAGACAACACTTTAGAAAGGGACTTACTATCTGTTATTAATGGCTTGTCTTTGCATTCTGTTATCCTGATTGTGTTTCTGATTATTTTCTTTAGTTGTTTCTTGTCTTTACATCCTCTGTTTCTACTGCTGCAGAGATCGTTTTCAGATTTCCCTGTCCCTTCTTGTATTATGTACTGTTTCTGTAGATTTGTATTGTGTGCATACATTAGTATGCATGTTTTTAACTGAATTTTGACTTCTCCAACTTGGACAAAACAGTCTTTATTTTTGTTGCCTGAGCCTCCCTGTTTGTGTTGCCTAATAGCATGTATTTGTGTCACCTGAAAAGGCCTAAACTCCATTCTTTCATTTTTTGTGAAGTATGTCTTATAAAGATGAATTAGAATAATGACCCCCTTGTACAAAGTCTGAAACTCAATTAACATTTTGAAAAAGAGACAAAACTTCTTTCTTCAGCCCTCCTCAAATACTGTTATAAAGATAATGCAGAATAATATAGCAATTGGAGTGTCATTTTTCTCTTCCTTAGTAAGTCTTCCTTTGGGGGACAATTTGGTTAACTTCTTGTCCATTATGATCTATTATCTAATTACCAGCTTATAACTTCAGTTCCCTTTCCCAGGATTTCTGCTTAATTATTAAAGTGTATCTATTTTTCCATATAGCTTTGTTTTGTCTTTAATTTCATTTCTGTTTATACTCTTGATGGTAAAATTATTTGAAAAACAATGCAGATTATAGTATGTTTTTGCTGCATGATCACAGCCACAGTAAAGCTTTCTGAGTAATCAAAAATGTATTACTTTAGAAGAGGAGCTACTGCATTGTTACATAAGTTAATATTCATTCTAACATTTCCACCTGCAAGGTATATTTGACAAATTAATTTTGTATAACATTAGAAGCAAAATACACTGCTTATTGCTGACAAATCATTGTGTGAAAGCTCCCTGTACTCCTAGCTATGGAAAATTGTTAGTACCCAGCTGGGAGAATAGATAACAGTGCATTTGGGGCTGGATTTGGATCTTGTGTTTAACTTAGGACTGCCGCTAACAGCTTAGAATAAGACCCCTTTCATTTGTCTTAACCAGGAGTCTATAGAGCAGCACCTTGTGAGTTTACATGGCTGTGATCAATAGAGACAGAGGCAAGGCTAACACTTTTTTTTAAATATTATATTATTTTTAGGTTAATGAGTTTATTGGCTTATGTTTTATAATTGAATTTGATTTTACCTATAGTACTACAATGGATGAAATGGATCATTTTTGTCTGAAGAATTTAGTAGACAAAGGAATTCTGAAACAGTGTGGAGTTTGTAAAATGAACACAACTTTTGAGTGTGAACCCATTTGTGGTGGCTTGCTGTGAAGAAAATATCATTAACTATGACCATAAACTTAAACGGGGTGAATGCAAAGGACGATAAAATTCAAACCAGTGAAAGCTGCATAGTAAAATTTAATGGGAATAGAAACAGTATTGTTGTGGTGGAAAGTAAAGAATGTGGAACTCAAGTCTTAGATGTGACCAAAGAAGTGAGGTGTGTATCAGATGCACAGGGTTATATTGTACTGTATTGTTAGTTTACAACAGGGCAATAAGCCCAACAGTACTGTATAAATATTAATCCCTCACAAGTGAAGGATATACAAGAAGTCAATAACATATGTGCTGTACAGGAGAAAAGAAACAAGTGGCCATAAGATGATTCCGTGGAAGCACCAGAATATGTTGCACATAATAAAGATAATAAAAAGGAAAGGATGAGAGATTTGGGAGGAACACAGGAATGAGACATTCTTGTAGGTAATTTGGCAAGGACTGAGATAGAGGTTGAGGTGAACAATTGGAATATCCTTAAAGACAGGATAGAGCTTCAAGTTAGCTTTAAGTATAGTTCATTGGGAAAGCAATTGCTTCTTGTAGATTTAATGATGCATAATGTACTCCCCAGAGCAGACCGTACTAGAATAACAGTTACACGTATGCGGGGTTGAAGAATGAATAAAATCTATCAAGGATCATAAAAAAATTAACAGTTCAAACTGTTATGTTAATGTTATTTTTTTAACAGGAAACAATGATGTAAGACTACAATGACAAGCTTCAACAAACGGTCAAAGATATTATCTACTTGAGTGGAAACAGTTTCATTATGACATTTATAGAGACATTTAAAAAGACCCTGCTTTGAGAAATAATAGATAAACTATAATAATAAAAAGACTAGCACAATGGGAATAATTTGTTTTGAGAAAGGAGTAGCTACTATTCATCTCTGGGAAGAGTTTTTTTGCAATGGCTATTTATTTTGGGATTGTCTTAAGACACATGCTTCATAGAAGAAATAAAAAGGTTTGTGTCACTCTGAGATGATTAACTTTTTTAGAAGTACAAATGTAGGGAAGTCAGGAAGAATATCTTAACCCTTTCACTTTTATAATGCTAGACATTTAACCAATAAATAATTAGATCTAGCTAAGAAGGCAAATTGTTCATGGGTTAATATTAGGCTATTAGTCTGAAGACTATTACAAGCCTAGCCAATATCCAGAAGTCAGAATTAAACTCTGTATCTTGTATTTCTGAGGTAAAGATATTAGTCATTATGCCAATTCAAGCCATTATGGTGAAGAAAACTTGACTTAATAATAACAAGCCATATAGTTCTCAGGTTATGAAGGACAACATAAGATCAGGGAAAGTGGCAGATTTTCTATATTTGTTAATAGCAATTATTATATTACTGATTTTGAGACTGATTATATAAATGTAATAATGGATGCTGACATAGTTGTATATGTTATTATGTTTAAGGTTGTTGCTTTTACTGACCTCCAAGTTAGCATGTCCAACAAAAATTGATGTGTGAGTAATTAAATCTGTGCTTCAAAAAAAGGGTAGTTGTTATTGGAGAGCTCAGTAGTCCAGATATTAACTGGAACAATTTAAATACAAATAATATGAGTCCTCAGAAAATCCTAGAGGAAAGTGTGCATGCATATTTTATGTAAATAAAGTTTCTGTAAGAAACTTTAATATTTTATATGTGGTTTGGGATGCTTCCCTTGTTATTAGAATGCAATGCTTGACATGAAATAGGGAACGCAAATCATTGCAGTTTGGTGTGAGATATTAATATAGCAGGAAAGAATATGAGAACAACAAAATCAGTTATCAAGGATTTTTCTGGAGCAGACAATTAACAAATCTTGAAAATTATCAATAAGAATACTAGGGGATCTACCATAGTTGATAGCTGGAATATTTTATTCCATTTTATTTATGGAATTATAGAGAGTTACTTATCCTTAAAACATTAGAAATGACTACATGATGGTATATAGCTATGAATCTAAATTAGGTATGTATATATATATATATATATATATATATATATATATATATATATATATATATATATATATATATATATATATATATATATATATAGATATATAAATCTACTTTGAAATGTCAAATTTACCAAAACCATGAAATGCACATCATCGAGACCATAAATTGAAAACTCAAAACATTAAAAGTTTATTTTATCGAATTTCCCGTTTTCAAATACTGCTATACGTAGTAAAGCCTGACTCTTTATATATGCTCTATCCCTTTAAGTATTCGTACTATTTACTGAACCAAAATGGTGGATGTTACATTTAAAGCTCCAGGAACTGTATAAACCTTTTATTGCACTATATTATCTCAAAAGGTAAATAAGTGCTTGAAACTGAAGTCTACATCTTTGACTTATAAAAAAGTGTAACTAAAGAAATACTTGTGCTCCTGTACATTAATATAATGGATCAAATAAAACAAACCAAAACTCTAATAAATGCGTATGAAACACTGGAAAATAACATTTTATTTGATCTGTTATACTAGTGTGTCTTATAGCTTACAAGTCTGTACAGCTTGCTAGATAATTTTATTCCATTTTACACTGAAATCCTGTAGATGTGCAAAGAAATACTTAATGTTTTAAAATAAATAAAATGCTAATTTTACTAAGTAAGACAGCGGTGCCTCCCTGGGTTAACAACAGTAACTCCCGCCTAAGCCCCCGCTCACCATCACCCAGTAACTGGTGACGTGTTGAAATTCCCAGTGAATATTCATACTGATGTGTTCACCAACTGCATGAGTATTCATAGGGTATTTGTCAGGTTAAATACAAAACTTTCTTTTTTTAACATTTTTGGAGGTGGACTCTGCCCCCCCACACCCCCTGCAGATTAAATATACCAACTCCCAGACTACAGTTAGGAAATAGGCAAATTTCCTGTTCTGCTCAGCTGAAGGGGAACGTCAATCACACAAGACATGCCCACTTCTATGCAGACCGACTGGGAAATACTGTTCTAAGACAATGTTGCTAATTTTTCTAGAGCTACACCTTATTCACTTAGTGGATGACTATTTTGAACTGAAAGCATGTAAACTGCACAGTTATAAACATTAAGAATCACAGTAACAGTTTGTTGTTTATAATGTAGTGGTGGAGGTATAAAAACTTAACTGTTGCATTTTAATTTTCAATATTATGAGATTCGATGTTAACAAATTTCAGTATTGTGAACATTTGATGTTCTGGTCTCAATGATATGCAATTCATAGTTCTGGTAATTGGATGTTTCAAAGTAGATCCATATATATATATATATATATATATATATATATATATATATATATATATATATGTTAAGGATAATGAAAAGTTTTTTAATAGACATTTAATACTTAATTTAAAAGATGTATTTGGCAAGGTGATCTGATTGTTTGATTCCAAGGATCTTGCAAGAATCTTTTGTGATCTTTTTTTGGGAGGATGATGATATTATCACTGAGCAATTTGGCCAGCAGCCATCTCTGGATAGATACCCAGAAATTACTGTAGAAGATGTGATAACTACTATTGGAAGAATTAAATCTGAATCTGCTGTGGGATGTGATGATCCAAATGAATATTTCCTAAGGAAGATATCCTTTACATTGGTGCCCTGCTTAACTTATTTCATTCAGCAATGCATTATCATAGGTACTGTCCTAGGTATATGGCAGGAGGTCAGTGTTGTGCCCATTTCAAAAGGAAGAACCAGTAGTTTGTTAAGCAGTTACAGGTCTATCAGTTTAACAAATATTCTTGGAATTATTTGTTAGACTAATTTGTTAAATTTATATATTAATATCATTGATGCAATGGATACAGGGCTAACAACAGATGATATTTACCTAGATCTGACAATGGCATCTGATGTTGTGCCACATGAAGAGATCTTAAGGACAATAGAAGAGCTGGGCATAACCAGTTGTGCTGCAAAGTGAGCTAAGAGATGGTTAATGAACAGAAAAATTAGGGTAAAACTTGTTAATCCTTTATCTGTTTATAACAAAGGGTACCATAGGGCTTAATACTGGAACTGTTCCTGTTCAATGTTTTAATGTATGCACTGGCTAGAAAGAAACAGATTTGGATCACCCACTCCACAAGGGGGGATTCACCTTGAATCCCGGGAACTACCGCCCCATCAGACTGATGAGCCTGATCTGCAAGGCCATGGAATGTATTATCATGGAACTTATAAACAAAGACATTGGCAACCTTAAAACACTGGACCCCACCCAGTATGGGTTTGTGAAGGGCCGATCTTGTCTCCTGAACCTTATTGACTTTTTTGAATCAGTCTCCAGAGCCGTGGACGAGGATAAGGCAGTCTATACAGCCTATCTGGACCTCGCCAAGGCCTTTGACACCATCCCCCACTCTGGAATCATAGATAAACTTACTAAGCTTGGCATTAATCCCTACATCACTCGATGGGTTGCCAAATGGCTTACTGACAGAACCCACACTGTAAAAGTAGCTGACTCCAAATCCAGCTTCAGACAAGTGACAAGTGGAGTACCTCAGGGTTCAGTCCTGGGACCTCTCTTGTTTGGCATCTACTTCTCTGAAGTACAGGCCAACACTAAGGGACTCTGGCTAATAAAGTTCACAGATGACTGTAAACTGGGAGCCATTATTGAATCCCCAAACGATGTGGATACTCTACAAAAGGGCCTTACAGAAACAGATGCTTGGTGCCAGAGCCATGGGCTCAAGCTCAATGTCAAGAAATGTATAGTTATCCCCTTTGGGAAAAAACATGTACCCATGAATTATCACATAGGTGGCAGTACACTAAACACCGAAAGTGTGATAAGAGACTTAGGGACACAGGTGGACAGTGGTCCCACCTTCAATAACCATATCGCCACAACAGTCAGGAAATCCTTCTATGTGGCACACCTCATCACTAAGGGCTTTTCATCCAGAAAAAAGGAGGTCATTGTCCCACTGTACTCATCTTTATTAGACCCATTATAGAATACAATGCCCCATTTGGTATGTACCTCTCAAGACATCTGCAACAACTGGAAAGGCCACAGGAATACCTCATTAAAAGAATCACAGGCCTAATGCAGATGCCCTATGCTGACCACCTTAAAAAACTCCAGCTATACTCAGTCGCATATTGTCTACTCCGAGGCAATCTCTGCTTAACATACAACAAGGCCATGCCAAACCCAGAGCTGTTGGACATGCTACACTTAAAGAAATCCCAATCCCTCAGAGCCACACACTCCAGGGATCTAAATCTTGTCATCACAATAAACAAAACATGCTGGAGGGATAGGTTCCTGACCCAGAGACTCCCCAGACTCTGGAATAGACTGTCCATACATGTCAAGCAGAGCGCCTCTTTGGCCCTCTTCAAAAGGAACCTTGATGATTGGATGGGAGAAAGGAAATTCACCCCGGGGATCACGTCAGTTGCCCTGCTAGGCAGGGGTCCACGGAAGTAAATAGTGTGGGAAGAAATAGCCAGGGAATTGTTATGGCTAGGCTTGTATAGACCCTAGGGCCATTAGCCTAGTACCAGCCTATGAACTTATGAACCTAAAATGGGTTATTAGCAGAGTTACTACATTTCCCCTTGATATGGCTGGTGGGGTGGACGGGTGGTGGTTGTGAGTCCTTTCATGTGCTATTACTTTTTCCACTTTAATTTTAAGGAGCTAATTTAAAAAACATTTTCCATAAAAATGCCTTCACTGATCAACTTATTCAGGCAATTTATACTGCCTGTTGTTGTACTTTTTTCTGTTCTACTGTTAAGTGAATATTGTGCTGAAATTGTCAGATCTTTTGCTTTTTTCATCTACCCTCTGTATTCACTGTACATCATTATAATACGTCTGCTACTCATTTTTTTCTTTCTTCCCTTAAATGTCTGTTCAAGTCCCCCTTTAATTCCATTAATTTTACTTTTCCATATTACGGCCTTAGCAGTTCTGAATATCTTCCTTATTTCTTTCTGTTTTAACTGATAGATATCCCTGACACATATCTTCTGTGCTTGAATGACACATACATCTGCTAACCTTTCTCTGTTCCTATTTTTAGAACCTTGCCATTGATTCTTCATTTGCAGAGTACATCCACTGCTCTTCTGTGTGGATAGGAATCAGTTGGGGAAGTTTGGGGAGCTTGTGAGAATGAATCCTGGGTGCATCCCATAGGAGGTATAACAAGCATGGCCCAAAAGGATAAGGACTTGGGCCAGACATAGGACATACTGGCGGTATTATATCTCTCAGCTTTCCTTGGACTACCTGAGGTTCCCAGAGGATGAGCTGCAGACTGTTTCTGGGGAAATGAAGTCTGGTCTATTCTGCTTGACTTGCTTCCATTGCAGCTGTTATGAAGAAAAGTTTAGAAAATGGAGAAATGGCCGGTACAGCTACAAACATGTACATCAGCCCTTACCTCCTCTGGAGTAGAATCAGTCTGTAGTACTGTGACACAATGAGAACAAAACCTCTTGTAAAAAAGTAAGTAAAACTGGGAAAGTTTCTTCATTTGTCCCGTCTCCTATCTACTCTCCTATATTCCCCCCCCATTTATACAAGCCTCAAGAAAAACAGTCTTAACAAACACATAATGCTATATAAACACATATACGCCGCCTACTACTATAAACCCCCAGGGACCCACCATTGTATAAAAAAAAAACAACACTTGGCTCGAAATTTCATAACTACCCTAATATTCCTCAACTCACTATAGCCCACAACATATTACACCTACCCCTGACAACACCCCCTACTCTCTCCAACTTCTCTCCCCTTACACAACAATCTTAACTCTCTTCGCTCCTCTCAAACAACATAGCATCAATAAAAATATTCAACAACATAGCAGTAGGTTCTCTCTTCAATAACCTATAGGTAGAAGCTGGAATCTCTCTTACCCAGTGACATAACTTTACATCTAATCTACCACCAAAATGAAAATTAAACTGTACTACACCTCCTCAATCATTGGCTCTTCTCCTGCAGTACACCTGACTAACTTTTTTCTCATACTCTTCTCCTCCTCTTTCTTCTCATCACTACCTGTCTTTTCTCTCCTTTTACTGTTCTAATCTAAACTATATAAACTGTAATAATTAATAATATTGTGTATAATGCTTTTTGTTAACTCAACTTTTGTTGTTTCTCTTTTGCATTCTGTGTGTTGTATGTGTTTAGTGGGCTCTTTCTCTCCAGTAATGATTATTTGTATGATTGTATGTAAGACAGACTTTTCCGGTCGGGCCTCTGCTGAAAATGGACATGTATAAATGGACATGCCGGTCAACAAATGTAAAATAAAATAAAAAAAAATAAAAAACAGTGTACATCCTATACTTCAAGTCCATCATTTCAGGCTTTCTCAACCTCGGTCACTGTACCATACAGTAGGAATGGTGACACCACTGCTTCACACACCTTGCTTTTCAACTTCTTTCACATTCTTCTCTCACACTGTGCTTCAGAAACTTTGTGACACATGGCTGCAGCATCTCTGATTCCAGCTTTGGCCTCCTTATTCATACTTCTTTTCTCCTTGACATCACCTCCAAGATACTGTTTACCTGTTCTGCTATTTTCTCTTCTATTTCAATTTTCAGATTTTTCTGGTTTTACTCATTTGCTGTCATTACTACTGTCTTGTCTGTACTCAGTTTCATCCCAAGTTCCTTCAGGTTTGCATTCCAGTCACCTATCATTTGCTGTAAGTCCTGTTGAGTATAGTACCACATCATCTGCATACTGCAGTTTTGTTGATCTGTCCCCTCCATGGTGTATGCTATTGTAGTCCATCACTAATACACTTAGGAGTGGGCACAGAGATGAACTCTGATGCACACCCGCTTCCACTGGCACCTCACTGTGAGATTGAATGCTGCTTGTACTTATGTCATTGAGTTCTTGTACATAGCTTACACTAACTAATTCTGATAGTATTTCTGGACTTCAAACCATCACAGGATTGCACAAATTAACTTTTTTTGGGACCTTGCCATATGCTTTCCCCAAATCTATGAGTGACTAGTTGGGCTCCTTCTCTGTCTTCAACTTCTTTTCTACAATCTATCTCATTACAAACAATGGGTCAGAGGTATTTCATCTTGATATGAATCAAAACTGCTCATCTGCCATCTTAGTTTCTACTGTTCTGTGTATTCATTTATCTCTCACCCCTTGCAGCACTTCCTGCAGTGTGACAGGAGTTTGATACCTCTCTACTACTTACAGTTGTGAATATTTTATCAGTCTATCTCATTTATGCTTTGCTTTTAATTATGCTGCACATATTTGTACTGGATGGGTGTTTACACTTCTAATGATTTTTAGCTAAATTTGTATATGGTCCGTCTGTCTGTCTATCATATATCCATCTATCTATCTATCTATCTATCTATCTATCTATCTATCTATCTATCTATCTATCTATCTATCTCTCTATCTACCTATCTCTCTGTCCATTCATCCGTCCATCTATTTGTGAAGCATTTTTCCCATGGCTCACTTGAAAAGGGACAACTACCAGTTTGGACTATCCCAGCAAACAAATGAAATTAATGCATAAATAAATGCATACTGGTCAGGCAACCTTATGACGAACCAATATACCTCACATCAGAGTTTCTGACTTTGACTGACCTATTGACCTTTTCTGTTGATGGTATTCAGAATCTATAACCCATCTGTGGCAGAAATAGTTCAGTATGGCTGCTTGGATACTATCCTTGAAATCTACGATAGTGATACACCTGTCAAGTCACAAGAAATCATTAACATTTTGTAAAATGTATGGTATGCAAATGATGGTAAAGAGCAAAACAGAAACAGACCTCCATGAGTGAGATTTATACTTTTTTTATAGGCTTACCTTTCAACATCTTTCTCAAAAATTCCAGACAAAGCAAAAAATGATTGGTGAGAAGGAGAGTAACAAAGGCCGAACATTTTAATATTATCCTAATGCACTTAGAAAGTTAAGAAAACAAACCAGTTTTGTATCAACATATATTTTCTGGACAGTAAGAAGTATGAACCTTTAATGTCTGGCATATTTAACTGTCTGTAATTCTAAACGATTTACCAGAAAATCAAAACTGCTATGAAAGAGGGAAAAAATATGACACAAAATCAGGGATGCTCTGTGAAATCAGGGACAGTTGAGAGGTACACATATAGACTGTGAGCGTCTGAATTTTAGAGGGCTCAAAACCAATTCCTCCTTTTGTAGAGTGGGTAGCTATGACAGTTGCTTTAACTGTGCAGTTAAGAGAAGGTTCTTATTTATAGTAATTAACTGGTGTAGTGACTCTACCAAGGGGGAAAAAACAAAATAATTATGTCAGTGAGTTCTCTATACTTTACTGCTTTTCTTCCTAGTTCAGACTGGCAGGGATATTCATTTCATCTTCAGTTACCATTGAGTCACATTTGGTTTAATTTTGACTTAATATAAAAACATTATGCATAGGGTTAAGCAGTTAGCTGGATGTTTATTTATAAAAGAAGCTACAGTTTTTTCAGTATTTTAAGTGTATGGCAGAGGCACAGACTAATAATTTTACCACTATTTGCTAATTAAAGGTAACAAACAGATAGCTTCTTTGAAGAATTATACTTAGCACAACAGAGATAAACAAAGTGCTTTTTAAACATAACCTTCAAATTAAAATAACCTACAAAAGCAATGTGTTATCTGGAGTAAGTAAATAAACACAGCCTGGGTTCAGTCAAGGTTGCTCTATAAAGCACTGATAACATGCCATGGTAGGTAGTATTGACACAGCTGACTAACAATCAGCCATCAGCTTATGTTTTAAGTATCTATCCTTTTGACATAATAACCACCACAGAAATTGTATGTTATGTAATGTGGATTTTTCTATCTACTTTAAGTCATATCACGTATACTTGTTTCATACTTTTGGTGGTTTAGCTTATTAGAATGGCATACTTTAGCAAATTACCGTCCTTTTCATTGATAGCAGTACAAAGCAGTTGGCATAACAGTGTGTATATGGCATATATGTACCAATGACATGATGTGATTTGACAGTAGTGTGAATGCTGAGAGGACTGTGGAATCTGTTTAGAACTTCCTTTATGTCATTTAGCAAGCTGAAAGACTAGTGTATTGTCTTACGGAGCACTCACATAATAAATGAAAAACCTGAACAGTTCCTGCGCTACCTTCAACAACTGTTTTAATGTTTGCCATTCCATGCATCTGACAGCTATGAACTCATTTGTAAAATTAAGCTGTATTCCAGATTAATATAAATAAAAAATTCTTAAACAATGTGATGCAGTCTTTTCTACTAGTCATTCCCTGATGATCCCTGGTTCACAAATATCAACACAGCCACATGAATTAGTAATGCAATTTTCTGCAGTGACTGAAGAAATGTGTAGCATTTGACAAAGGCATTAGCTTAAAGTGCCAGGAATTCTGCAGCACAGCAAATGTAACAGTAGTCCCTATTCGCTATATGATGTTTGAGGCGTGCTCCAAACTTAGTTCCAAGTTGAGTTGTAGTAAACATGCACTGCACTTGAAATGTGTTGGCTATTGCTGGTTTGTCACAGTTCAATACAGCACAGATTTCATGAAAAATATTCAGACCTTAGGATTTCCTTACCAGGCAACAATAGTTGTATGGTAGTCATTTCACCAGTTAGTGCCAAAGGCTAAAAAATAAAGCAAACACTTCAGCACAGACCAGCACATTTTAGGCTAAATCAGATCAATACTTTCTTACTGATTTACAGACTGGTTAGGAGGAAGGAAAGCCTAAACTGGTTAGGAGGGAAAGACTGGTTTGAAAGCTCATTAGCTATCACATAAGAGGATGGATGGTGTCTGTAGAAGTGTCATGAGTTAGACCTGCTTTTTAGAATTGGAGTGTTAAAAGCTAAGGAGAAGAATATATACTTTTTTGTATTAAACACTGGTGTGCATGGGCGAGAGGCTTCTTTGAGAAGAATTAAGGTTTATTGGTTGTATGCCAGGTTTAAGACTTGTTTGTCATTC
The DNA here is from genome assembly GCF_019279795.1 of Protopterus annectens. Taxonomy (NCBI): domain Eukaryota; kingdom Metazoa; phylum Chordata; order Ceratodontiformes; family Protopteridae; genus Protopterus; species Protopterus annectens. The sequence goes on from NC_056735.1 coordinate 1,869,422,302, forward strand.
AGAGACTTGAATGCCATTACATTTCACCTACTTTTTGCCTGCTTAATATTTACCCAGAGAGTTGTTGCATTAATGGTCCATTGCATGTTTATTGAGAACACATTCCAAAGTTGAAGGATTGGGAGACATAATAGAGCTTGCTGTACATGTGACAAATGCACCCAGAATGATGCCCAGTTACAAATAGAAGCTAATTGGCTTCAACAGTTGGTTAAGTGGCTACTGTTATTCCATGGGGATCCAGTATCTGTCAGCTTGGGACAAAATGATTTTCAGCCCAATTTGCTTGATCAAGGATGGTCTGCACCATTTGTTTTATGAATTCCAAGTATTTGCCAAATTATTTTCTGTCCCCAGTGTGCCAAATACACCCTATCTGAACCCATCCCAAAACTGTTCATCTTAATAACCTCAGGGTTTGATCCTGATGTATGCAAGCTAGCATTATGTCCCTCCATAATTGGTGCCCCATGTGAAGGCTGCCAGCCTAGCTAGATAGAATTTTGTAAATAATTATATGTCATTGTAAATATTAATGTAATCCACAGGCTTGTTTTACAAATGTAAAGAGAACTATATGTTATGATTAAACTATATGTTGTACTGAGCTTCAAAAAATGTAACCACAGTGCACCTTGCTGGTAGAAAGCTGATAAGTAAAGCATTGTGTTACTGTTTGATCTCATAGAATGTCTGGATCAGCAAATGGTTTCTATTGTCTTAACTTAAGGGATAATTACTAAGGTTTTACATATAAAATGTCTTTTATTGCTGTGGTTTCCTGACAGCTGCAAGATCAAAGAAATGTTAAAATTTTATGTTCTGTGAGCCTGGGAAACTAAACCAGAGAAGTGTCAAGAATGATGTAATGTGAAATGACTTAGCGGTACTGTGTTATCAATTTAAGACTTTCGCAAAGAGAGAGAGAAAATAGAGCATTTTGGATTTTGTCTGAAGAACATCCACTCACCAGCACTTGCTTGCTCTGTAAGTAAGATATTTATTTAGAACAATGATTTATCTTAGAGACAGATAGATAGAAATAGCCAGATTATTCTAGCTGTTTTCTATGTTTATGTCAGACTATTCTGCATTATTATTTTAAAGCATTTTCCTGTGATTTCTGAACTCTGTAATGTCATTGTGTTCAAGTAATAATTATTGTCTTGTGTTTTTATTAATTATTACATATTTTTAAACCTTTCAACTGTGGCTGTTTTGTGTAAAGTTGATTTAAGCTCTTAGAGTACATTGCATGTATTTGGTGATATTGTCCATGCCACTCCAATAGCTTTAGCCTTGGGTCACACTTACTATTTGGATAACAGTTATATTATGCAATTAAATTGGTCACCCTTTGGGAAGGACCTTATTAGTAGCTGATAAGAGTAGTTGGTGATTACTACCTTATAGCCTGGCAGGAGGGGGCATAACTGGAGAACCTGTGCCAGCCTTCCCCAGGAGTGTCTGTGTGTTTGTAAATAAATCAAATCTCAAAGTGTGTGTGTGTGTGTGTGTGTGTGTGTGTGTGTGTGTGTGTGTGTGTGTGTGTGTGTGTGTGTGTGTGTGTGTGTGCGTGTGTGTCAGCTACTTGGGCAGTGACACAGAGCACTGGTTTGACAGAGAGGGTACTGAAGGTTTTGGCTTGACTACTCAGTTGGGATCTGAACCCTATAACTGTGCCAGTGGGGAGTCTTATTGGGGATCTGGAGAGAAAGGGAGAAACCAGCCCCAGATTGACTGTGATCTGTGTGTGCTCGTAAGGGAAATTGTACTTTACTGTGTGTGTACTTGTTATCCTCCCAATGTGTACATCCCTCACTGGTGCTAGTGGTGAGAATTGAGGCTCCTTGATTACTGAGCCAGTGTACGGGCATCACACCCCACCTCAGATTCCAGGAGCTATAGATCCATCCACTTAATAAACCTAATTTGTAAGGCCATGAAATATATTACATCTGATTTCATATGCTCTAATATAAAAAAAAATCGTACTGTTCTAGATCCACAATAATAAGATTTGTTAAAGGGATATCATATCTACTTAAATTATTAAACTTCTTTGAAATGTGACTTTAATCTTCTGAAGCTGTAGATAGCAGACATACAGTGCATACAGTGCTTTTGAATCTGACCAAGGCCTTTGATAATATTCCCCATGCTGGAACTAAAATCAGCATATAGGCATAAATGCAAAGCCTTATGTTGTAAGATGGGTAGTAAGTAGGCAGAAAGAGCCCATGTGAAGTAGCATTTGCTATCTCAGAAAGCAAGAAGGAGATTAGTGGCATTCTTCAATGGGACCCTTTCTGTTCAACATATTCTTTTCAGATCTCCAAACAGCTAATCAAAACAGATTGCTAATCAGATTTGCAGATGACTAGATGGTGTTGTTGTTCACTCAGTACCCAACCATGTGTTACAACAACAATGGCTAAACCACACAAATCAGTGGTGTATTAGAAAAAGGCTTAAATTAAAAGCAAAGAAGGGTGGCATTATCAGAGCTGTAACTAGGGTGGGGTGAAGGCATGGTTGCCCTGAATGGAAACTGTTAGGAGAAGCAAGTGCAGTACCAGGATTAGTTACAAAAACAGTGGGTGATATTGCAGCTTCTGTAATGAATGACACTACTGCATTAGTGATGTCAGCATATTGCTAACTATAGCAAGTTGCTTGCTACAGTTGTATCAGGAGCTTATTTTCTTGTCTTCCCCTTTGGGAAGACCTTGGAAAAAATATGGTTTGGCGGGGTGCCAGTCTTAACAAGTGTCCAGCATGCCAGGTATGGTTTTGAGAATTATCACCTTGCTAACCAAATCTTTACTACAGCTTACAGTGTAGACAGCAATCCATTCCAGACCATTAGAGTCGTCAGAGATCTTGGCCACCTTGCAGACAATTCCTTATTCTTTGACCACCACATTGCAACAACAGTAGTCAAGAAATCCTTCTGTCTTTCTAACTAAAGGTATGTAATCCAGGTCAAAAGTAGTTATCATTCCTGTATAGTCTGACCTCAGCAGATCAATTATAGAATATAATGCCCCCTTTAGTATGTATTTATCCAAATTTATTATGCCGCTAGAAAGACAACAGATTCATAACTAAAATGATCACTTGGCTAAAACATATCTGTCAATAAGAAGGATTGGAGATCTGGCTCTGAACTGTGTCTTGTATAGACTTCTGGGTGATGATCTATGTCTAGTTTTCCATGTAGTTACGGATCCGGCCCTCCTTTATCTCCTTCACCTGCACAAAATAAATGGCTCCACAAACATGCAAACTAAAGTTTTCAGTCTTAATCAACAAATAAATATGACACAATCGAGGGGTAAATTTATAACTCAGTGCTCCCCAATCTCTGTAATACTCTTGTGTTACATATAAAAGAATGATACTCCCACTTTAACACAAACCTTGATGATTGGATGCACACAAATAAAATCATTTCAAACCTAATTTGTTTTACCTTTCTGGAGGCAGAAAGTTTCTTATCAGCATAAGTATTAAGAAAGTGACTACTTTCCATGGGCGGACTATTCTTTTAAACTTTATGTGTTACTATGCCACCTGTTAATACTTCAGCTCAACACCCAAAATCCCACTTCATCAGCCACTATTTACTGAAATGAC
>NC_056735.1:1869430940-1869463440 GCF_019279795.1 Protopterus annectens
ACACACACACACACACACACACACACACACACACACACACACACACACACACACACACACACGCACACACACACACACACACACACACACACACACACACACACTCACACTTGAGAAAGGCTGGCACAGATTTACTAGGTATGCCCCTCTGTCCAGAATATAAGGTCATTACTGCCACCAGACACTCCAAAGCCATCTACTCTCAGGCTGTTACAACCGTACCCAATTATACTGAGTGAAATTAATACTAATACAAATGGTCATGTTTGACCAATGCAGTAAGGCTTGCAGTAGCGGCCACAGTGTCACCAATTAAATATAAGCATTGTGAAAGGTTAAAATATTCTGTAAAGTACTAGCCACAATGAAAAGTTTAAATATATTTAATAATAAATAATAAAGGAACATGAAAATACTAAATATCTATTTACAATAAACATCAGATTTTCATTTTCAGGACATATTAAAATAACACAGATGAACAGATTCACACAGATGCAGAAAAACAGTACTTAACTAATCTCACTGGGAATACATTAACCCATGCCGTGTCTTGAGAAGCTGTTTGCATTGGCAATGCTGAACCCACTACACTGCTGCACTGAATTGTCATATGCCTGCATCTCTAGGCTCCAGCTTAGTAACTTGGCATTTTGCTGGCTGGCTTGATGTAGTCATAGATCTCCCTTAGACTGCTACTGCTATCCACTTCAAATACTCACACAAGGGCCTCCCTATCATGGTGAGGCTTCATCCTTTTAACATTGCGCAATTTGTGCCCCTGCCTTTTGCTTAGCAGTTCTACCATGTAGTTGACATCACTGACCTAACTTACCACTTTGAAAGGTCCCTCCCAAGCTGCATGGAGCTTATTATGTCTGACAGGAATGAGAACCATAACCTGCTGTGCCACAGCATATTCTCAGGCTTGAGCATTTCTGTCATACCAGACACTTTTCTGCTGTTGGGCTCCTGCCAGGTTCTCCTAGGCCAAGCCCATAAGCTTCCTAAGCCTTGTCCTGAGGTTTAGGACATATGCGACAACAGACTGCTTGTGGGATTCACACTCACCCTCCCACTCATCATGAATCAAATCTAAAGTCCTCCTCACTCTATGCCCGTATAGAAACTCAAAGGGTGAAAAACCTGCGGATTGCTGGGGTACTTCTCTGTATGCAAACATCAGATGGGTCAGATATTTTCCCACTCTCTCTTAAACTGGTCTGCAAATGCTGGTATCATGGTCTTTAGTGTAGAGTGCTTCACCCCACAGCACTTCTACAGATGACCCAGGAGGTTTGACATGAAATTGGCACATCTGTCAGTCAGTATTTCTCATAGGAAACCTACCCTGCTGAAGATCTCTAAGAAAACATTTGCCACCTTCTCTGCCTAGATGGAGGACAGAGCCAGCACCTCAGGATACCTAGTAGCATAATCTACTACCATTAGGATATACTTTTTCCCTGTGGAACTCGGGGTACTCAGAGGCCCCACAATATCAATAGTTACCCTCTGAAATGGCTCCTCAATCACAGGCAAAGGCATCAAAGGAGTCTTGACCTTGTCTCCTGCCTTGCCTACTTTTTGGCACTGCTCACAGGCCCTGCAGTACCCTGTTACATCCCTTGCAATCCCAAGACAATGAAAGTTCTGCATAATACATCCCTTGGAAATGCCCATATGACCTTCAAAGGAATGTCATAGGCTATGGCTAGAAGTGCCAGATGGCAGGCTGTAAGCACTACCAACTGCTGTATTACCTCATCCTCTAGCCCTCCCTCAGGGTTCCAGTCTCTATACAGTAACCCTTTGTTCCAGTATACAGACTCCCCTTTTCCTTGAGAATAGGTGCCTCCCTAGCTACCTCCCTCAAGCCTCTTAGTGTAGGGTCTGAGAGCTGAGCCTGCCTCAACTCTGTCTTTGTGACCCTTCCCAGCTCCCTTTCCACAGGAAGCCTGATATCCTCTGACACTGGTGCCTCACTATCAACCTGAGTACTACCACTCACCTCTGCCCTTGCAGTCACTCTGTCCAAGGGAATATCATTACCTACCAGCAGCTGTGGCTCACCATCAGGCTGACTGATATGGATAGCTCCATCCCTGAAATAACCACCTCACCAGCCATGGCTTCAGGTGTGGGGTCTGTCTACATCTCCCCCAGGCTACCAGACCTACATGCCTGTCTCCACACCTGACTGCCATGTAACTGCATGCACACAAGCTACTGCATTATCAGAATCATTCCCTATAAGACATCTGCAGGGATATTCTGAAACGCACCTACTTGCATGCTTCCATTTCCACCCGCCCTGTCAAGGTGAACCCTGGCCAAAGGCATTTGGAATGGGGTCCCTCCTAAAGCTCTGACTGGAGTGGACTGCACAAGCAAGTACTGCTCCTCTTTAACCACTGCAGGCTTCACAGTGGTTATGTCAGAGGCTGTCTCTCTCTTAGCAGTGACCTGTTTTCCATCCACTTAGATAAGATATAAACTGTGATGATGTTTGGAACCTCTGTTGTCTCCAGAGAACTTACCCCTGGCATACTGTTATACTCAGTTACTAGTTCCTCCACCTTTTGTTCCCCACCTTGATTCCATGGACATCTATATGATACATAGCCCCACTGGTTACATTCAAAACATCTAACCTCTGATCCTGGACATGTACCTGAACAAGTGGCATCCCCTGTTACTGGTGAACTCTGTTCGGGTGGTTTTGGCTGCCCACCATAGGCTTCCTTAAATCCATGTGCAGCACTGGGTATTCTCTTCATGTGCCATGATGCCCTGCTTGCTAAGTAGAGATCCCTTTTTTCCCCAGCTCATCTACAGGGTTACACTCCTGATCTGCAAACCAGATTCTCATGTCCTCAGGAAAATTGCTAAGGGCTTGTTCCTTCACCAAAACGTGTTCCACCCTTTCAAAACTAATGATGTGACACCTACTCACCCACCTATAAAAGTAAGTACTTAACTCAGTGATATAATTACATACATTTTCATCTGCCTTATGTTTATGCTCACAAAACTTTTTCCTGTAAGCTTCAGATGTTAACTTAAAGCATTCTAATAAACATTGTTTGACTTTATCATAATTTAAACAATAAGTGTCAGACAATTTAGAAACAGCAGTTACAGCTTTAGCTTGAAGCAAGAAGTAACCATACCAGAGTCCTTGGTCAACATTATATTGTTTACATACTCTTTCAAATATATGAATAAAACTATCAAAATGATCCCCCTCTGTAAATTGTGGAAGACATTTACTGACCTTTATTGCTTCTGAGGTTCAGTTACTCCCGTCGTCATTACCTTCATGACCCTGGCAAACAGTCAGCACCTCCCTCTCATGTTGATGCTGCTTCTCATTTTCGTCAGCCTCCAAATGCTGCAGTCTGTCTGCTGATTCTAATTCCAAATGTTTGGCCTGCAGTTAAAGTCTCTAACTTCAGACAGATTTTTAAGTCCACTGAGGAAAAGGTGAACTGTCCTGTTTCTAAGGGCTGCACATCTCCATTACTAGTCTAGTTATCCTCCTGGTTGCTGGTCTTGGCTATCGCTGTAACTAAGGCTGAAATTATTTCCTCTTTAGTCAGGTTGGCATGCACCAGTCCTTTGGCTTTGCATACCTTGGCCAACTGGTTCTTTATCAGCTTGCCATAATCCTCTGCTAACATCTTTGTCTGCTTTCTATGACTAAACTAAACTAACAAAAAATAAATAAAACTGTTGTGAAAATGAAACTCTATATTTACTTTGTGGCTACTGAGAGTACACATCTTTAGCGACAACTGCCTCCAGGCTACAGAAGCTCAATTAATATCCACACCACTGCTCACCAATATGTGATGTTCCCCCTCTAGGCCAAAAATCAAGGAGCCTGAATCCTCACCACTGACAATGGTTAGGGCCGTTTACTTGGAACCAAGATAGATGTACACAGTATTTCCAGATGCATCTCTCTGCATCAAGCACAATTTCCCTTAAGAGCATACAGGGAACACACTCAGTCTGGGGTATTGGTTTCCCTATCTCTCTCTCCAGATCCCCATTAAGACTCTTCACTGGCACAGCTGTAGAGATGTGTCCTCAGCTGAGTGTCCAAGCCAAGTCCTCCACCACTTGCTTTGTGAAACCAGTGCTCTGTGCCCCTGCTCCAAGTAGCTGACACACACACACTTTTTGAGATTTGATTTTATCACCCCCCCCACACACACACACACACACCTGTGAAAGGCTAGCTATGTCCCTCTCCCCAGACTATAAGGTAGTTGCTTCCACCAGACATGCCAAAGCCAGCTTCTCTAAGGCTCTTTCAAGGGTACTAATTATACTGAGTGAAATTAATGCTAATACAAATGGCCATGTTTGACCAGTGCAGAAATGCTTACAGGAGCAGCCACAGTGACACCAATTAAATATAAGTATTGCCAAAGATTAAAATATTCTCTAAAGGACCAGCCACAATAAAAAGTTTAAATATATTTAATAATAAATAATAAAAGAACATGAACATACTAAATATCTATTTACAATAAACAGCAGAGTTTCAATGCCAGGAAATATTAAAATAACACAGATGAACAGATTCACATAGATACAGAAAAACAGTACTTAACTAATCTTACTATATTTTCCTGACTGATCAAAAGTATTACTATTCCTTGGTTATTTACTAAGCAGGGCAAGATGAAGTGAATGAGAGATCCTTCTTTGTCAGGTTTCAGAAAAAGACTTCTCTGAGACTTCTGTCTCATCTAGCATTAAAACATAATTTTAGTCCTGAATTACATAATGATATCACACATGTTTGGTCAACTGACTTCTGGTTGCCATACCACATCCTTTACTAGCAACTGAACCAGAATCTAGCACATCAACAAGACACACATATATAGCTTTGCTAAGATCTGTTGCAGCGTTTGGAAATCATGCAACAATTTCAAACTTCCACCTTCCAGAGTAGTAATTATTTCACTGCTAAAGACAATACAGAAGGCTTCCTAGTATATACTTTTTGTGTCTGGCTGCATTGAGACCTGTGAGATACAGTCTTTATGGCTTATACCAAGTAATTTAATTTCAAACTATTTTTCAAAGTTAGCTGAAATTAACCTTTTCTCTTCAAGTATCCTCTGTTGCAATGTATGCGTTTCCTCAGTTACAACAGTACATTCTGATATAATTGTATATATCTTTTCAGTCCAGCAGGACCCACTGTTGGTACATTTTTAGCACAAGCAGCTTTAAAAATAAATTTTCAACACTAGCATCTGAACAAATCAGTTTGATACAAATTACATATAATTCTTTACAAAACTCCAGCTAGCTATGTTGGCATATATTACACATCTACTGCCCTACTTCTCCTGACATAGCTGGAAATACATCACATCATCAAACTGCACAGAGGTGACAGCTACCTAGGAGAAGACATCAGGCAGGTAACCATGAATGTTGCTCGTGCCCTCAATGGCATCCCAACAACTGATGGTATATTGTATGGCCCTAACTCACCACTGGTGGTGATAGAAACACCTGAGTCACTGCAAGGACTGCATATGTCCTCAATTCCAGTCAATAACTTTCCTTCATATGCGGTGGCAAGAGTTTCTGAAACCAGCTTAGTCTATATCCTTTCTGCACTGGCACAAGCCTACAGGCAAGCCTCTGCTTTTCCTGCAGCATCAACAAACCGGCTGAGGGCACCCCCCACAATGGGAACAGCTATACTTCCTGACAGCTGAATCAAGCATCTGAACCTCTATGGGAATTTGGGTTGCCTTAACTTGAGTCAGGACTTTATCACTGTATGCCATAAAGTTGTATTAAAGGAAAGGTAAAAGAAAGGCCAATTTATGGGGACACAGTTCATTGTGGGAGAAAATACCATTAGCTGAAAAACAAAATTATTTCTGTTTAGAAGCTAACATCAGGTCATTTTAATGATGAACAAAATGCAAAGTATCATTTTAGAGTGATGCCAGAATGCTTAATGAAATATCAGGATATGATAAAAACATCTTTTTTTCAGTTTCTGGCCATTGTGGTCCTTTACAACAATGCTATTTCAACTGCTCATATATAATACTATTATGGAAACATAACGTATAACCCAGGAAAAAGAATAAAGCACTTAAACTCATCAATGCCATATGACTTTAATTTGCTGAAAAATAGGATGAACATATTTTTAAATAACACTCATTTCCATGGTTTGCTTCACTCTTATCAAATGCTACATTATGCCAGGTACAACAGAGTATGCTATGTACTCAGTAAGGAGATCTGTGTTATATTCTGATACCTATTTTTTTTTTTCAGGCAGAGGTTAGCAATCCAGAAGATAGTGAGTATACCCTTCTGATTAAAAGAAAAAAAAATACAAAATCAAAAAACAAACAAAAAATAGTGATGCCTACTGTGATGCCAGGGTAGAGAAAAAGGTTTAGGAAATGTGATGTTTGTACTTTGCTTCCTTTTAAATGCTGACTATAACACATTTGTAAGATATATTTAACCTTTGTAAAATATGTGACAGAAAATTACTCTGTGAAATTACATTTACAACATTTCTTAAGTGTCTTGAGAATTATATTTCTTCTTTTATGTAATATAGAAAATATGCTTAAAAAACATAACTCTATTCTCCTGGAAAAATGAAGTCTCCAAGGAAAAGATTGCTAGTATGCCTGTAATTCGAGGATCATAAAAGTGAGTCAAAGAACCCCTGAGCCCAGAACTGTAAAAGAAGCAGTTACTTGAGCAAGATGTATGTGAAATCCTTTGTTTATGTGTTATGTGCTTGTGCGTGAAATCCTTTGTTCATTTGCATGTGTGAGAAAGAACTGAGTTTATTACCAGTGGATCTTATGGAAAATAAATGATAAGCTAAAATATATATATTTGAACTGAAAAGTATGTTAAGTCAGTCTTGCTTGGGAGACCTTGGTGTCCACATTTATGTAATTGCGGTCTGCAATATGCCATATATAGTACTTCAGCTAGAGACAACAAGGGTATTTGTGTAGCTTAATTAGAGTTTTTAGGTATTCTTTGTGTGTAATTGGTTATTTGTCAGCCGCGTCTTTAATACCTTTATAACTTCTTGCATTTTCAACAATGACATAGTTGCACATACAGTTACGGAAAAGGAAACAAACCACTGTAAACATGTTTTCAGTGTTTTGATGAATTTATATATATATATATATATATATATATATATATATATATATATATATGTGTACACACAAACACATACTGTATATAGATACATATACACACACACACACACACACACACTCACACACACACACACACACACACACACACACACACACACACACACACACACACACACACACACACACACACACACACACACACACACACACACACACACATATATATATGTGACATTCACCCCAATCCAGGACCAAACTACTCTCCTACAAACCACCTAACAGCAACAACAAATCCACTAATAAATACCTCAAATTCCTCACCATCAATGCCCAAAGCGTGAATAATAAATTAACCCACTTTCACGCCTGGCTCAATCACAACTCACCTGACATTGTAGCCATCTCCGAAACCTGGCTAAAACGTCAAATAAGCGACTCTGAGTTCCTTCCCCCTGGATTTCTATCTCTCTGTTCTGACCGCCAAAATCGAAGAGGTGGTGGTGTAGCCCTAATCTACTCCAACCACTTGTCCATCACTCCTTATCCTAATCCCATTCCTTCTTTCAGTAATGCTGAACTTATAACTGGTCTACAAAAACTGAACAACTGTATCATTTCCTTCTATATTCCTCCTGGTAATAACACTAATATCCTGGAAGACATCCTCTCCTGGACCTTCTCCAACATTAAGCTAGAAACCTACATCATGGGAGATGTAAATATAGACTGGAACAAAATTATTCACTATAATCCCATCATATCTATCAATCTATTTAACTTTACTCAACTTATGAACTCTATTTCTAGACCTAACAAAAACAACCCTCCCAGGCTGCATACTAGACTGGATGCTAGTAGCCCATCCTAACAAAGTCATAAAATCTGGTGTCATTCCTTACTCATTAGGAGACCACCTCCCTGCCTTCATCTATCGGGCTACACCCATTTCCCCACACTCCCACCACTTCATTCAAACCCGTAACCTCTCTAACTTTAACCCTACTACTTTCTCTGACTCCTTTAAGCTAACTATCTGGAACCCCTTAAAAACTCTTCCTTTAGATGCAGCCGTTGACTACTTCAATTCTACATTCATAACTGTCCTTAACTCCCTAGCACCAATAAGAACAAAAAGAGTTAAAACAAAAAACATGCTACAAAGAGATAAAACCTGGAAAGCTTACCTCCATCATAAACAGCCAGAAATCTTACTTAAATATAAACAGCTGAGAAACCAAGCCAAAAAACAAGTTATTAAAGACAAAAAGTCTTATTACATCAAACTACAAGCAAATCACACAAAAAACCCAAAGAGTTCTGGAACTCTATTAATTCCCTCTTTAGGCCTGGTATAAAAAACAACCCTTGCCCTGACACCAGCAAATCTGACCTTGAAATTGCCATAATGTTCAATACTTTCTTTACCTCTTCTATTGCTGAGCTAACCAAGACCTTTACCAACAATAACCCTCCATCTCCTACTGCTCAATCCTCCCCTCCCCCCTCCCACCCCACTTTTGAACTCAAACCCATCTCCACCAACCTAATAAAGAAACTTCTCGCTAAACTAAAACCTTGCTCCAATGCCCCTGACAACATTCCTTCCTCCTTCCTAAAAATAGCCTCTGACAGTATTGCTCTTCCTATCAGCATCCTGATCAATAGATCATTACTTGAATCCTATGTACCCAAACTATGGCGTTCTGCATTTATTCTCCCACTTCACAAGGGTGGCAAAAATTGTAACACCTCCAATTTCTGCCCCATAGCCATCCTCTCCCCAATCTCCAAAATTCTTGAAAAATGTATCCACCTGCCGCTCCTGCCATTCCTTACCAAACACCAACTACTCTCCCCTACCCAACATGGCTTCCGTCCAGGACACAGTACCAACTCCGCCCTTCTCTCCTTCTTACATTCTGTCAATTTAGCTCGTGACTGTGGTAATATGGTATCCTCTGTTCTGCTAGACTTATCTAAAGCCTTCGATACCATCTCCCATAGTCACCTAATAAATCATCTGTCTAACCTCAACATCTCCCATAAAACTAATTCCTGGTTCTCCAGTTACCTTTCTGATAGATCCCAAGCCGTGAAATGGGGCCAGGCCACCTCCACTTTCCTCCCAACCCCCACTGGAGTATCTCAAGGTTCAATTCTTGGCCCATTGCTTTTCAATATCTTTATTAAAAACTTCCACAAAGCCATACCTAATACCAAAATTGTGCAATACGCTGATGATTCCACTTTGATCTGTTATGCCTCTAACCTAAAAGAGCTCCAATTTCTAACTCAAACTGCCTTCTATACCACCGAAAACTGGATGCTCCAAAATCACCTCTCACTAAATGCCAACAAAACTAAGATCCTTCTATTCTCTCCTTCATACTCCTTCCCTATTGACAAAAACCTACTCCAAATCACCAGCCTTAACAACTCCATTATCGAGCTCGTACTCTCCACCAAACTTCTTGGTGTAACCATTGATGAACACCTAAAACTGAACAATCACATCCAGCTAAATATCAAGAAAACCCACATAAAACTAGGCCTACTTTACGGAAACAATCACTTCCTCTCTCCTTCCACTAGACTAACTCTCGCCACAACCTATCTACTTCCCTCCCTACTGTATGGCACTCCTCTGCTCACTAATTTATCTTCCACACTCGCCTCCAAATTGGAAGAATGTTATAATAGCCAGATTTGCCACGAATGCCAAATCCTCCTCTCATCACTGCACCTCCTTACACTCACTAAACTGGCTTGAACTCCCCAATCTACTTAACCTTTACCAAATCACCACAACCCACAAATTATTGTTCCAACCTACTAACTGCCCTCAGACCCCTTAGATCTACCCACCAAAACTTGATCACCATCCATAAACCCAAGCGCCCTGCTGGGCAGCTTCTGCTATCTTATTCCCTAGCTGCAAAATGGAATGCTCTACCCTCCACACTATGGACCTGTGACAACCTTAATAACGTCAAAACTCAACTTTATTCTTACCTCTATCTAAACAGGAAATGCAACTGTACTCTTCCACCCACTCCTCTCAAGCTCTCCTCTCCCTTTACCCCAGGCTAACCTTCTTACCTTCCTAACCTCACTTTAAATTGTTGATTATATATTTAACCAAACAGCAAAATCTAGCCACGATACTATATGCCTGTTTTTACTCCTGAACTAAACTGTTTATTTTTTTTCCTCACTCCTTTGAATGCTACCTGTTGCTTGCAACCCTAACTTCCTTTGTAATTAATCATGTAATTAAACTTTGTATTGTGGAACTTTTCTCCCCTAGCCTCCACTGAAAGTATTCATGTAATTAAACTTTGTATTGTGTAGCATTTTCTCCCCGAGCCTCCACTGAAAGTAGGCTCCCTAAGCCCAGTGAACTAAATTGTAAATATTGTTTCTCTCTTTTTCTCTTTAGAATGCTACCTGTTGTTTGTAATCCTAATTTCTTTGTAATTAATCATGCAATTAAACTTTGTATTGTGGAGCTTTTCTCCCCGGACCTCCACTGAAAACGGGCTCCCCAGGCCCAGTGGACCTCCCCGGTCATCAAACTGGAATAAATAAATAAATAAATAAGTCGACTTTCATATGGCCGAGACCATATGATCGACTTTCAGAATGCTGACTATGTAAAATAAACATAAAACACACAACAAACAATTACCTTAAGCTTTTAGAAGGGGGGGGCTCCTCCCCCCTGCACCTCCTGTGGGGGGCTCTGTCCCCCCCACCCCCTGTAACTTAAATATACCAACTCCGTGATCGCACTATAGTGCAGAAGTAGGAAATTTTCCCATGGTCGGCTTTTCAAAAGTCGATCATATGGTCTCGGCCATATGAAAGTCGAATTTATGAAAAGTCGACCATGTGAAGGGGACCCATATATGTGTATGTATGTATATATATATATATATATATATATATATATATATATATATATATATCTATATATATACACACACACACACACACACACACACACACACACACACACACACACACATATATATATATATATATATGTGTGTGTGTGTGTGTGTGTGTGTGTGTATGTGTGTGTGTGTGTGTGTGTGTGAGTGTAAATGATAATTTGTTTTAAAGGCATTTATCATGGGTAAGGGACACTGGAAGGCAATAGCATTCATAGAGAAGGGGTGAGAAATGGACCTTGGATGCTGGATAAAAGACTAAACTTTATGTCTACTACTAATCTTGGTATGAATGTTGGAAGCCCATATGCAACTCAGCACTCAGCAGTGCATATCCCATGTATGTTCTTGAGGCCAGATTTCATTTAGTGAATTGGTTAATGAATTAGATTTGTGTGCACTTTTTTCTTTAACCTGTTGGGTACTAGTGGTGTGACTTGAGAGATCATCCCTGTGGTGAAGATCAGAGCTATTTGGGACAATGGAATGGGTCTAATGATCATAGCTCCTGTTCCTCACATATCTGTAAAGATATTTGGTAGGCAGTGGTGAGATTCAAACCCCATCAGTGGCAGTCCAGTCATCACATATCTACAAACAATCTATATATACTGTTGTGTTTAGCAATACTTTTGTTATTTATTTTTAAATTTCCACAAGAGTCACAGATATCAGTCAAAGTGATGGTTGGACGCAGACGTCTGGTCCAGGAAGCATGAAAAACAAATATAAGGATCTGTACGTTCAGCAGAATTATACACATCATGAATCGACTTAAAATATTTCTCATAGCTCTGCAACGGTTACTTTTAGTTGTCTCCCCATGTCCCTAATCCATTTATAATATGTCCTACTCTAACAGTGTGAAAAAAGCACATGTGTATTCATTCCCGTAGATGTTCCTCACATGATTCATCCAATCTCCCATCAAAGATTGTCTCACAATATAATATTTTAAAGAGGTGGCTCTATAACTGCTGGCCAGTCTTCATAAGTATAGTTTTCCCCCAATTTGGTATGACTTCCTCTGAGAAAAAGTGTTTACTTATATGGTTATTCTTCATCGTCACTATTTCACCATACTTCTGGAAATTAAGCAGTCTTCTTTTATGAATATTCTGTACCCTTTCCCTGTGTATAGCTTTCACCTTATTGCTACTTATAAGGTGTTTACCTTAAAGAACTAATTCCTTCCACAGTATTCTTTTAAAATCAGTATGCAGAAAAATGTGATTAAAATTAGAATAAAAATCAGTTGTTTCAGAGTCAGTTATTTCATTTTCTACCTTAATTTTAAATTGATTTATTTTGTTTGCTTTTCTAATTCTCTGCTACACATAAGTAGTGCTGATGTAAACACCTGGCCTGCTTAACATTTATTAATTTTTTTTCAGTATGTCACAGTCAGTGTCCTTCAAACATCTTGTTGCATTTCTATGGCTTGCCTACAGATGGTTAACTGTGGTTTCAACTTGTAGATCACAACAGGATAAAAAGCAATTAATTAGCTGTTTTTGTTCTCATAGGAAGTCATTGCCAGGACTGCTTTTATTACAGTGAAAAAAGAGAATTATTGTTTCTTTGAAATTTCTCTTTTTCATCACAGCTGTGCACCAAGAAACTGCTATATGTGTATGTGTGTGTGTGTGTGTGTGTGTGTCTGTGTGTGTGTGTGTGTGTGTCTGTGTGTGTGTTTATATTTATTTATTTTCTTTTATTTTACATTAGTTTACTGGTATAGTCCGTCTGGGTGTAAGCCCGTTTTTAGCAGAGGCCGGGGGAGAAAAGCTCCATAAGTAAAACATACATAGGCATTGATATATCAAGTAACAAGTACATTATATATAGCAAGACAAATACAAATGAGCGTTGACAACACTGGCATCTCATTAGTATCACAAGGTCATGTAACAGTATATATTAATGTACATAATATCAGAAGCACTGTTTACAGAGTTGTTTTTTTTTTGTATAGTTGGTATTTTTGAGGGTAGTTAGGTATGCGCAACAGGGTGATAGCAGCTTATGTTTACTAGATAACATTTTGAAGATATTAAAGTCTGTTACAGGTTTAGTTTTGGTAGTCTGGTTACTATAGGTTGAGGGGGGGTGTCTGGTATAGTGGTGTGGGTTCTCAGATGGAGAGAGTTCAAGGGGGGGAAGAAACATGTGGGTTAGGGAAAAAGGCATGCAAGGGAGGGGTTAGCCAGGGGGTGCTGCAGGAGCAGATCCAGTTGATATATAGGTTGTCTTTTAACTGTTTCTTGAATTGGGTTGGATTTGTAATGTTTAAAATATGTTAGGGAATTGTGTTACAGGCTGTAGAAGTATGGTGGGAGTAGAGGGTATCCCCAGCCTTGTTGTTGCTTTTAGAGACTTGTAGGAGGGTTTTGTGTGAAGGTTGGAGTTGTTGAGAGTTAGTATATGGTTGGAGTATTTGTTGTAGGGCTGGGGTTATGTCTGTCTGGTAGACTAAGTGGTGGGTGATGATGAGTTGGGTGTAGGTTAGCTGCTGGGGGAGTTCTAACCATTTTATTTGCTGTAGGGCGGAGCATTGGTGGGACCGGTGTGGAGAGTTTGTGGCAAACTTAGCTATTTTATTGTAGCAGGATTTGAGTTTGGTTAAGTTCAGTTTTGCTAATGCTAGTGAGGATGGAGGAGGCGTAGAGAAGAGTGGATTGGAGGTGAGTTCTGGCGATATCTAGTCTGGATTGGTTTGTCAGGAATGGCTTAATGTGGTAGAGAGCATAGTTTGATGTGAGTTTTTTAATGGATTGAGATAGATGAATGTTAAATTTCAGTTTGTTATCGATAGTAACACCTAGTAACATGGTTTGAGAGGTGGCGGGTATGTTATTTGAGGAATGTGTGTGAAAAGAAATTGGGGGCATAGTTAATTTGGTGGGATATATATATATATATATATATATATATATATATATATATATATATATATATATATATATATATATATATATATATATATATATAATAACTACTGCAAAAAATGCTACTTTTAGTTTTTTTCATCAGGTTGAAGCTTCTACCAGTTGTTTTATCTAGTTAAATCTTAAACCAGTAGTTATTTGAAGACACCATCTCTATAGTATGGGATGTCTTACAGGCTGATGGTACCTGGAACAGTGGGTCTGTAATAAATGCCTATTTATGTTCCTATACATTTTTTGGTAGATATAGTGCAGATGCATACCTAGGGACTGAAGACACCTGGCAAACTCCCCCTAGGAACCTTTCCCATTATAGGTGGGTACAATATTTTAAATATCATGTCTTTGAAGAGGCACACTATCCTTTTCTGCTGTGCAAAAATGGTACCAACATAGCATTATGTGTCTTGCACCTATATTCCAACATGCAGTCATTCTTCCATACGAAGGGTTTTAGTATTTTATCTTTGCCTGGATATGATGAGAACCAGCCATGAATAAGAATGAGTTTGAAATGCCTACTGCCTTGCAATGTCTTTCATTAGTAAATTGGGTCTCTGTAAATGCAAAATCAGCTTCTCAGTGAAATCCCGTGTACATATTTATGCTTCCTGATCTTCAAAACCATTTTGGATGTTATAAAATAAATAAATAAATATATATATATATATATATATATATATATATATATATATATATATATATATATATATATCCCCCGTGGATATTGAGGTCAAGGTTCACCATTCTATTTGTACTGTTATCCCTTATAGCTAGATATTAATGTACTCCAGAGTGTCTTCCCTGATGTCTGCTGTTGAAGCTGGGGTTGTTAATTTCCCCACACTCTTTTCTAGCTGACTTTAATTCTATATTATCAATGGTCTGTTTGAAACTTATGAATTTCACTAACAAATCTGCCACAATTAAATGGACATTTGCCATAACAACTGCATCCGGCTGAAATGAAGGTCTGCTTTATACCATTTTGTCTGCAGCTTCATCAATGATGCTTTTTTGTGAGTGTACTAATGTCCTCAGCTGAAGAAAATAAGGCTGTCTGGATTCTGGATTAGTGATGACTACTGTCTGCTCTTTGTATTTTGTTCCATTAATATAAGGAGACCTTAGGACACCACAAAAGGAACAACCAAGCCTTTTCACTTCAAACTTTAACTTAGATATAAATTGACTTAATTTAATTGTTGATTTGAACTGAAAACTACTATATGAAAGCTACCTGACAGAGGGAAGCACACATTCCCAGCCCATATGTCACATACTATACACCAGTCTTTGCAGGAGGTGCTACAGCTGCTGCAACTTGGGATGCCTCCCTCCCCCTAGGAGAGGTGGGTCAGTACATGCTACTCATGCCTACCTAATTTTGCCAGCTCTTCTAATGTTCAGGTTAGTCTTGGGTCATCTGGGTCACAGTAAGGAGTCAGAGGAGTGAGAGGGATTTAGTAGTTATTGTTATTTTTTAATTTGTTATACCCTTGAAGAGTCTGATAGCAGCTGCCATGCTAATGCTATTTTATTTTGCAGTCAAGGCTTTTGCTTGTTTACCATAATCATATAGGAACTTAAAAAACACTGTGGTTACTAGGTATTTTTCTTCTCATAACTAACCACTGATTTTTATGACAAAATTACCTTTTACTATTTTGGGCTGTCTTTTCAAGAGTTTTAGTTTGTCTTTTGCAATTACTTTCTCAGAGTTTTGTTAGTCTATACAATAAGGAGCATTCAGTGTTAGGATTGAAAGAGTACCTTGTCTGGCACTTTTCTTCACACTCCAAACTATAGTTCCACATCTAATTTTTTTTTATCTAAGATATAATAAAACTGGTCATCTGTTATTAATAATTTCAGTCAACTGTTTTTATCTATCATCAGACTCTAAATTCAAAAATACAGCTATAGGCCACACTTTCTACTTGAAGTGTGAAAATGGTTATCTTTATCACATACATGAAAATATTGATTCTACAGTCTGTATCCTTGTTTGACATTTTAATCAGCCATACAGTTAGAATCAGTGAGTTACCAGTTTTATTTCTTAGAGACACAAATGTCTGAGATATCATTACCCCACCCTTACTTAGATTTTCTACATGCTGTCACATTTTAAGGGTTCTAGGGTGCTTCCATGACTCAGCTTGCTGAATGGCCAGTGTGTAATCCTTTTCTGGGTGTGGATGTTAGAAAACTATGCATAGGACAACAGTGCACATTCCCTGTTTGCTCTCGAGGCCTGGTTATATTTGCTGAATTTGTTAATAAATCAGATTTGTGTGCATCTTTTCAACTTTAGTTTGTTGGATGCCAGTGATGTGACTAGGGAGACTATCCTTTTAGTGGCCATAATGAAACTTTGTGTGCAGAGGAGCAGATGCAAGGACCAACGCCTCTGTCCCTCATGTACCTGGGTACCTGGTGATGGATTATTTTAAGGCTCCCCACATGAGCACCAGTGTCCCTTTGGCTGGCAGATGTGGATTCAAATACCATCTGTCTGTCATTTGGAAGTTGACATTACATTTATTGGTAGAGGAGGGATTCAAATTCTATCTGTGGCACACCCCACGCATTACATTTATTGGTTATGGAGGGATTCACGTTCCATCTATCTGTATGTCTGTGTGTCTGTCAGTTATCTGAGTCCCCTCTGTTCCTCAAAGTGAAAAATGAGAAGGCTAGATAAACTGGAGAAAACTCTGTATTGTGGCAGTTTAGACTAATTGTGAAAATGTACAAAATTAAACAAGGCAGACTGATAGAATGTGTGTTATTCCCTACTTCTGAAGGAGCTAAAATGCAACATAAAGCTGAATGTCTGGCACACAGTTAAATATTTCTGTACCATTAGCATATTCCTCTCTCAGTGCATATTGTTTTAATTTTGTTCTGATAATGACAGTGGAGGCAGTTTTCTAGAACAGATGACAAATCATTCCAAAGTTTGGAATGGTGGCATAGAAATGAAACAAAGTAAAGTATGTACAAATTCAGGGTCTATGTGATAACATCGAAGTGTAAAAACTTCAAATGTTATAACATCGTTCCTGAAACATCGAAGACTGAGAATATCGAAGCCACGGAACATCAAGTTATTTCCCAGGGAAAGAATTTGGTGGGCCGTTTCCATGGCTTCGCTATTACCTCCACTGTGGTGCAATCTCAGAGTTGGTATATTTAAGTAGGGGGTGTGTGGGGGGCACAGAAATAAGAAATAGTTTGTAGTGTTTGTGTGTTTTGTATTTTGTACTGGAACAGCGATTTTTTTCCCTGGGAAATAAAATCGCTGTACTCAGTTTTCAGGGTTTTCAGCTTTCGATGTTTCAGGTTCGATGTTATAACATTCGAAGTTTTTACACTTCGATGTTATGACATAGACCTCAAATTCAGGCTAACTCTTAAGAATGGTTAAAAATGCCAGGAAATTTATCTTTCTTATTGCACAGTTCATTTTTAGTTCTGTCTACCTCAGCGCGCACACACACACACACACACACACACACACACACACACACACACACACACACACACACACACACACACAAATCTCACTGTCATCTTCATTGTGAGCTTCTTGTGCCAATCTCATTTCCTCAACCTAAGCACACTTAGATGACTTATTTATATTTTGTTGACTGAGATGTCCAGTTGGGCAGAGTCCATTTTGAGTGGAGGCTTGAGTAAGGAAGCTTCACAGTGAAGTGTTTAAGCAGAGCTGGATCATGGACAAATGGGGCCCTAGACAGGGGAATGGATCATCCCCTCCCCCCGGCTATTCTGGTGCCTCATTACTTGTCTGTTGCCTTTGGAAATGAAGACAGAGCTATGGATTTAATTTAAAACTTTTAATTTAAATGTCCTTTGTTGACCAGGTTAGTCCCATTAGGTTGGTAGTTTCTTTTCAGTGGAGAACCTTGGTGGTATTTATACTACTAGGGGAAATCTGGTCAGGACATTTAGGAACTTACCCTTACTCTTTTTGATAGCTTGGATGGATGTAAAAGATATCACAACAACTACAATTAATACAGACAGATGGGGTCTCAGTTTAATAGCTCACACACAGGATGACACATCCAAGGGATTGCATCATCCCCCACCCCCCTTTAAAGTGCATTGCAGCATCAGCAATCCATCTACTTGTTGTAGAATTAGAACCCATAGTCTTCTACACCAAAGGCAAGTATGCTACTTGTTGTGCTATTAACACTAATATTGCAATTGTATAGCACAAATACTGACAGACATTTGCTAAACAAAACTGTTCCACATTGAAAGCAGACTTAGCATAAACAATGGTAAAGCTCTCAACCCTTGAAACTCAACATGCTTGAAAATGCAGTGAAACTCACATTCTTTGAAAATGCATTGAAACTCAGTATTGCTTGAAAATGCACTGAAACTCACATTCCTTGAAAATGCACCCCTGTAGTTTAGAAGATATTTTCTTTAAGCAGTGAAACAAAATGCATGAACCTATACAAAATTACCCATTTCAGCATGAGTAGTTGGTGTAGAGGATTAAGGCTTTTGTTTCCTGTAGTCAAGATACAGGGTTTGAACCTGAACAACACACACACACACACACACACACACACACACACACACACACACACACACACACACACACACACACACACACACACACACACACACACACAATGGTAGCATGGCATTGTTAACTCTTGTAAGAAAGTTCTTGAACTGCGGAAGTAATGCAATGCTAAAGCAAGTGTTGAAATTCCACACACAAGTAATGCAATGTTAAAGTTCCAATGCGTGTTTGAAAAAGTGGTGCCTTGTACTAAAAATGCATTTGCACAGACCAAAGACACTGAGTGTGTTCTTAAAGAAGAAATGTTAAAATAATGTTTAATTAAATTAAAGAAGAAATGTTAAAAACAATGTTTAATTAAATTCTGTGGCAGCTCCCCAGCACCCTCCCAACCAGTGGGGCCTAGGCAACTGTCTAGGTCACCTAAGTTTGGATGCGGCTGCAGTTTTAAGCAAAATGATAGTAATTGACTGTCAAGGTCTATGGCAGAAACATCATACAATACGACATTATATTACATGCATACACCAGCATCATACAACATTATAGCACATACATACATACACCAGCATCATATGATAATATAATATATATATATATATATATATATATATATATATATATATATATATATATACCAGCATCATACAATACAATATGATATTACATGCAAAACCAGCATCATGCAATACATTATAGTGCAAACATAAACAAGCATCATACAATACAATATTTACATACCTACACCAACATCACGCAATATGACATTATAGTGCATACACACACACCAGCATTGCACAATACAACATTATAGTACTTACATACACCAGCATCATACAGTAAAGCATTATTGTACATACATACACCAGCATTGTACACTATGGTATTATAGTACATACATACAATAACATCATACAATGTGACATTATAGTGCATGCATGCACTAGCATCATACACTATGACATTTTATTTCATACATTCACCAGCATCATACAATAAAGCATTATAGTACTTATATATACCAGCATCATACAATATGAGAGTATAGTACATGCATATATACACCAGCATCATACAATATAACATTATAGTACATGCATAAACCAGCATCATACAATGCGACATTATAGTGTATACATAAACAAGCATCATACAATACAACATTATAGTACATTCATACACCAGCATCATACAATATGACATTATAGTACATACATATATAGACCACCATCATACAGTACTACATTATAGTACATACATATATTACTATCATACAATATTACATTATAGTACATATACATTATCTTATATAATATAGTATATTATACACTGGCATCGTGCAGTATGACATTATAGTACATGCATACATCTGCATCATACACTATGACATTATAGTACATACATACAAGCACTGGCATCTGTGAGTACAAAATGGAATTCACTGGCAACACCCCTGCACATACATAGATATACCAGCATCAAACAATGCGATATTATAGTACATACATACATACACTAGCAACATGCAATATGACATTATAGTACATATATACACCAGCATCATACAATATGACATTATAGTGTATACATAAACAAGCATCATACAGTTCATTATAGTACATATATACATCAGCATTATGCAATATTACATTATAGTACATACATACAGCAGCATCATGCAATATAACATTATAGTACTTACATACACCAGCATCTTACAATATGACATTATTGCATATAAACACACCAGCATTATACAATACATTATCGTACATACATACCCCAGCATTTTG
This sequence comes from Protopterus annectens, assembly GCF_019279795.1. Lineage (NCBI taxonomy): Eukaryota > Metazoa > Chordata > Ceratodontiformes > Protopteridae > Protopterus > Protopterus annectens. Next base: position 1,869,451,404 of record NC_056735.1, read on the forward strand.
CACTACAACATTATATTGCATATATATACACCAGCATCATACAGAACAACAATAAATTACATACATATATCAGCATCATATACTACATTATAGTACACATACTCCAGCATTGTATGATTTGACATTATAGCATATGCATGCACCAACATTGAGCATGACCATATTATAGTACATACATACAAACACCAGCATCATACAACATGACATTAATTATAGTACATAGGATCATAGGCTCATAGGAGATTATTAGGCTATTGACCGGGAGGTCATTTTAAGCCTATCCATTTCAACCCAATGTAATACCATAGAAGTGCTAGTCAGTTCCCCAGATTGCATTTAGTGATGACTGCCCATGTCCAGGAGGGTTGCGGGCACTATCCATGGTAAGAATTTATGGTGTCCCATCCACTTGTCCAGGTTCCACTTGAACAGTGTCATAGAGGTGCTTTGTTTCACAGGAATTGGTAACCTGTTACAAAGATGTGGCAGTTGCTGGGAGATAAATCTGTCCCTCCAGCATGTTCTATTTAAGTTACAGGCCATATTTAAGTCCCCGGAATAGGTAGCCCTAGACCCATTGGATTTACAGATATGCAGTAAGTTCATTAGGTTTGGGTCCTGGATTGCTCTGTAGGCTAGGCATAAGTCTTCCCTATTTAGTCTATATGATACAGAGTATAATGACAGGGATTTTAGATGGTCCATGTAAGGCATATGCTGGAGGCACTTGATCTTCTTTGTTACATACCACTGAGGTCTCTGTAATTGCTGCAGGTGCTTCATATGGTACATGCTGAAAGGGGCATTATACTCAGTTATGGGCTAGATAAGTGTCAAGTATAAGGAGATATAAGCTCTTTCACTCTCAAGACAATACGTTTACTGATCAAGTGTGCTACATGGAAAGCTTTCCTTATTATAGTAGACATGTGGTGGTCAAAGTTAAGGTCACAGTCAACCTGCGATCCCAAGACATAAATCAACCAACACTGTACATGATGACATTATAGCACATACATACACCAGCATCATACACTATGCCATTATAGTACATACATACAGCATTATCATACAATATGACATTATAGTACATACATACATCAATATCACACAATATAACATTATAGTACATACATACACCAGCATCATACAATACAACATTATAGTACAAACATACACCAGCATCATACACTATGACATTATAGTACATACATACATACACCAGCATCATACATTATAACATTATAGGTATACATACACCGACATCTTACACTATGGCATTGTAGTACATACATACACTAGCATGAAACAATATGACATTCTAGTACATACATACATACTCCAGTAGAGTCTCAGAGTACAGTTACAAATCTGTCATGGTGCAGTAATACTTATAATACAGAGATATCTGAAAAACTGCAAGCAATGCATTATTATACAGAGAAAAGGGGACAAACTAATGATGTGCTGAGCCATATACACAGTAGTAAATATATATCTAGTGCAATTTTAGTCAGCAATGATAGTTCATGGTTTTCTGCTATATGTCGTATTATATTAGTCTGACTATATTTATACTGTCATTTATTTATTTATTCATTCATTCATTCATTTAGATTTGTTAACTAGAGTAGAGCACTGATCCAATGTGGACCATTTTCAGGCCAGCCCAGGCTACAAGTATAAATCAGAGTGAGTAGTACGAAGATAACCTCATTCAGTACAGATAAAAGCAGTATTATCTAATCCAGTAAGCTGAAGTAACATATCTGAACATGGTTAGGTCTGAAGATGGCAAAGACACATACCTTTCAACTTCTTAGCTCAATAAATCTAGACAACCACTAAGATAATAGCGGGACAAAGGCTGAAAAATAGGGTCAGATTTTAAATATTGCTCTCATAAACTTAGAAAGTTGTCAGCATATCAATTTTTTTGCATTAGAATACATTTTCTAAGGGATATAAAGTCTGAAATGCAAATGTATGTCATTATTTATTGATTTTAATCCTCAGTGATTTGCTGGAAAATTATGTTTTATTAGGAAAATACCAAAAATAAGAGATAAAAATTAAATATTCTGCGAAAATCTGGATGGTTGAGTGGTATGCAAAGAAATCGTGTATGACTAACAATGTAAATTTTAGAATATGCAATATTTACAGACAGAGAGGAAAGGGAGAGAAGGTCCAGGGTAGTTAGGTAGACAAGGATGATGGGAAGTAGGGTTCACAGGTTCATAGGTAAAAGTTAGGCTATCAGTCTGCAGGCTATTACAATTCTAGCAAGCAACCAGATGTCAGAATCAGACCCTGTACCTTATATCTCTGAGGTAAAGACTTTAACTATTATGCCAACAACTCCCCCTCTATGCCAACTCCCCCTTCTCTATGCCAACCCCTCCACCTCCATGGTAATAAACTGAGAGGATTAAAAAGGGAGGGTAGAATTTTTGGTAGTGGAGATAATAGGAATTTAAATAAAAAAGGTGGGAGGTTTATGGTGAATTTGAATAATTGTTATTTCATTTGTACCATGTAGTCTACCAGGACTGCTATATTACTGTTAGCTATATAAATTATATTTGTTGTGATCTTCTCCTCAATCCTCATCTGTAAATGGACTCCACCCAGTAAAGCAACCATTGTCAACAATACGCAGACCAATAAATATAGACGTCACAGGTGATAAGTCAGGTTTAAGAAGCCTCCAGCAAGAAAATGTTTAGCTGTCAGGTAGGTCAGAACAGACATTACTTTTTTTTTCATTTGAATGAAAGGAGGTTTGTCAACCCCATCTTGAGCAAGTATACTTAATTCCAGGTGTCCTTGATAAATATCACCCTATCTGAAATCTTCCATTTTTTGGTTCATTATTGAGGAGATTGTTCACAGCTAGATTCTACCCTACAGAGATACTGAACTCACAATCCATTCCATTATGGTTTTCATTTAGGGTACAGCACTGAGACAGTCAGTGCATGGGTTCTCAGTGACCTCCTAATGGTGAGGGATCAGTGGTATTCTGCTTTTGTCATCCTTGATCTGCCGTCAGCATTTGACATGGTAGACCATGTGATACTTTTGGGCCATTTGTGGTCCTACTTAGGGCTAATGGTACTGCTCTGAAAATGTTTGCCTCTCATCCACAGTGAATTGTATCTAAAATAAAAAAAAGTTCTTCCCCTTAGCCTGCTGAGTCCACTGTTCCAGAGGATTCCATTTTTTTTATTTTTCAGTGTATAATGCTACAACTGGGCGAACTCATCAAAGGAGAGGTCTTCAGCATAATTGCTATGCTGATGGTACTCAGATTTACCTATGCTTCCCACAGGACATGATGACTATTATGGATTCACATAGTAAAGATTTGAGATGCATCCTGGAAGACTGGTAATCACTTGAAGCTGAATATATCCTAAACAGTGGCCTTGGTTATTCATGACACTTTAAGAGATTCTAGCTTTCCTTTTATAAAGCCAGATGCCACTTATGGTGGTGGTAAGCTAGAAGTTGTGGATAAAGTGAGAAATCTGGATGACATAACACACAATAGTGACATTTAGAGACCAACTGTTATCTGTTGTCAAGTCATCATGTGTTCCAAACATTGATCTAGACCAGTTATAGCACGTGCAGAATTCTGCAGCCTGGTTACTTAATTTACTGATACTTATTCCTGTTTGTAATAGCTTGTAAACATATTATATTATATTGGTAATACGTGATTTTTAATTGTTAGTAACTTCATGGAAGGAACCCAGCCATTGGGGATGCACAAGCCAGTATATTTCTTCATGCCAGTCCCAAGCCCGGATAAATGGGGAGGGTTACATCAAGAAGGGCATCCGGTGTAAAACCTTTGCCAAATGACATATGCTGACAACAATACAGATTTCCATACTGGATCGGTTGAGGCCCAGGTTAACAATGACTGCCACCAGTACTGTTAGCCAACAGGGTGTTGATGAAAATTGTGCTACTGTTGGCTGAAGGAGAAGAAGAGGGGAACACATGCCCAAAGGCAGCAAGAGAGGAGGAAGGTTAGCAGTGTAATAGTTGGGTTAGGAACTCTGAATGTTGGCAGTATGACTGGTATAGGGAGACAGCTAGCTGATATGATGGAGAGAAGGAAGGTTGATATATTGTGCATGCAAGAGACTAGACTGAAGGGGAGTAAGGCCAGGTGTATTGAAGGTGAGTTCAAACTGTTCTCTCATGGTGTGGATGGGAGGAGAAATGGGGTAGGGGTTATCCTGAAGGAACAGTATGCCAAGTCTTGTGCAGGTGAAAAGCGTGTCTGATAGAGTGATGTCAATAAAGTTGGAAATTGATGGTGTGATGATGAATGTTGTTAGTGCATATGCTCCACAAATTTTCTGTGTGATGGATGAGAAAGAAAAATTTTGGAGTGAGGTGGATGAAGTGGTAGTGAGAGAAACCAAAGGTGAGAGAGTGGTGATCAGAGCAGATTTCAATGGGCATGTTGGTGAAGGGAACAGAGGAGATCAAGAAGTGATGGGTAGGTATGGTGTTAAAGAGAGGAATGCAGAAGGTCAGATGGATGTTGATTTTGTGAAAAGAATGGACATGGCTGTGGTGAATGCGTATTTTAAGAACAAGGAGGAGCATAGGGTGACATACAGGAGTGGAGGAAGATGCACACAGGTGGATTATATCCTATGCAGGAGGGCCAGTTTGAAGGAGATTGGAGATTGTAAAGCAGTGACAGGGGAATGCATAACTAGGCAGCATAGGATGGTGATCTGTAGGATGATGTTGGTGATCAAGAAGAGGAGGAGTGTGAGGGCAGTGCCAAGGATCAAATGGTAGAAGGTGAAAAAGGGTGATTATGAGGTGGAGTTCAGAAAACAGTTAAGACAGGCACTGGGTAGCAGTGAAGAGTTACCAAATAGCTGGGTAACTACAGCAGGGTTGGTAAGGGAGACAGTTAGAAAGGTGCTTGGTATGACATCTGGACAGAGGAAAGAGGACAAGGAGATCTGGTGGTGGAATGAGGAAGTACAGGAGAGTATACAGAGAAAGAGGTTGGTGAAGAAGAAGTAGGATTGTCAGATAAATGAAGAAAGTAGACAGGAGTATAAGGAGATGAGGCGTATGGCAAAGAAAGTGGTGGTGAAGGCTAAGGATAAGACGTATGGAGAGTTGTATGAAAGGGTGGACACTAAGGAGGGAGATTAGGACCTATACCAACTGGCTAGACAGAGGGACTGAGCTGGGAAAGATGTGCAGCAGGAAAGGGTGATAAAGGATAATGAGGGAAACATACTCACAAGTGAGGAAATTGTGTTGAACAGATGGAAAGAGTACTATGAGGGGCTTAGGAATGAAGAGAATGAGAGAGAAAGAAGGTTGGATGATGTGGGGATACTGAATCAGCGGATTAGCAAGGAGGAAGTAAGGACAGCTATGAAGAGGATGAAGAATGGAAAGGATGTTGATCTAGATGATATACCTGTGGAAGCAGGGAGGTGTTTAGGAGAGATGGCAGTGGAGTTTTTAACCAGATTGTTTAATGAAATCTTTGAAAGTGAGAGGATGCCTGAGGAGTGGAGAAAAAGTGTTTTGGTACCGATTCTTAAGAATAAGGGTGATGTGCAGAGCTGTGGTAACTACAGAGGGATAACATTGATCAGTCATAGCATAAAGTTATGGGAAAGAGTAGTGGAAGCTAGGTTAAGAAGGGAGGTGATGATTAGTGAGCAGCAGTATGGTTTCATGCTGGGAAAGAGCACTACAGATGCTATGTTTGCTTTGAGGTTGTTGATGGAGAAGTATAGAGAAGGCCAGAAGGAGTTGCATTGTGTCTTTGTGGACTTAGAGAAAGCATTTGACAGGGTGCCTAGAGAGGAGTTGTGGTATTGTATGAGGAAGTTGGGAGTGGCAGAAAAGTATGTAAGAGTGGTACAGGATATGTATGAGGGTAGTGTGACAGTGGTGAGGTCTGCAGCAGGAGTGACAGATGCATTTAAGGTGGAGGTGGGATTACATCAAGGATCAGCTCTGAGCCCCTTCTTATTTCCAATGGTGATGGACAGGTTGACAGACGATATCAGACAGGAGTCCCCGTGGACTGTGATGTTGGCCGATGACATTGTGATCTGTAGTGAGAGTAAGGAACAGGTTGAGGAGACCCTGGAGAGGTGGAGATATGCTCCGGAGAGGAGAGGAATGAAGGTCTGCAGGACAAAGACAGAATATATGTGTGTGAATGAGAGGGAGGCTAGAGGAATGGTGAAGATGCAGGGAGTAGAGTTGGCGAAGGTGGATGAATTTAAATACTTGGGACCAACAGTTCAGAATAATGGTGAGTGTGGAAGGGAGTTGAAGAAGAGAGTACAGGCAGGGTGGAATGGGTGGAAAAGAGTGCCATGAGTGATTTGTGGCAGACGGGTACCAGTAAAAGTGAAAGGGAAGGCCTACAAGAAGGTAGTGAGACCAGCTATATTATATGGGTTGGAGACAGTGGCACTGACAAAAACACAGGAGTCAGAGCTGGGGGTAGCAGAGTTAAAGATGTTAAGATTTGCATTAGGTGTGATGAGGATGGACAGGATTAGGAATCAGTACATTAGAGGGTTATCGCAAGTTGGACAGTTTGGAGACAAAGTCAGAGAGGCAAGATTGCATTGGTTTGGACATGTGCTGAGGAGGGATGTTGGTTTTATTGGGAAAAGGATGCTAAGGATGGAGCGTCCAGGTAAGAGGAAAAGAGGAAGGCCTAAGATAAGGTTTATAGATGTGGTGAGAGAGGACATGCAGGTGGTTGGTGTGACAGAGCAAGATGCAGAGGACAGGAAGAAATGGAAACAGATGATCTACTGTGGTGACCCCTAATGGGAACAGCCAAAAGAAGAAGTAACTCCATTGAAAGGAATCGAATCAGGCCTCACAGAAACTGAATTCTGTATGTTACTAAAAGCTCTTTCTGCCATTCCCCGAGATATAATAGCGTATGTTGAACATCCAGGAATTACAGCATTAGTTGACAATCTGTCAAAACTTGATCTAACACTGATATTTGTTGAACAGGTCTGCTATCTTAAAAGGATCATGTCTATACTGCCATCAGATTTTGTAGAGTTTACTGAGTAATAAGAATTGACGTTATTAATATACTTGTGAAATCTTTTCTTATTATTAGTATTCACAGCACATTTGTTTTCAAATCTTATTTTCTGCATTCTAATTTTCCTCTTAAGTGATCTACTGATGCTATAAAAATTCTCTTATTTGCTATTGTTGAGTGTTTCTTGTAAATATTATATTTATTTTTACTTTTTTATACAGATTGCAAAGATCCAAATTCCATCAAGGAGGAAATGCATTTTATGTGAACTATGCTACTAGGTAACTGTGGCTTCAAGCCTATTAAGACGTATATCATGCAAGTATTGTTGGTTTTCTTTCTCTAAATTGTTGGTGCCATCAGCATGCAGATAAAGTAGTCTGGTTTCCTGTGTAGTAAAGTGCTTTAAAATCTTGTGAGGCCAGAAAAGGGAAAGTCAAAAGTTGTATGAAGGTATACTTTCAAGCCTGAAAATAGGAATGTACATCCAAAATAGGTACATCATGTGAATGAGTAAATCAAACCTGAAAATACATTTCTCCAAAATAGGCACATTTGAAAGATCTACTTATATCTTCTCAGCACATAGTACATGCTTATGGAAGAGTGGTTTAGTAACACATGTCATGATCTGTCGCATCTGAAGTTAAAGCAAAAATGTTATTTTCCAATGCATTTTTCATCCCTCACTCTTTCTAACTTGATAATTATATTATGACCCTATCTTCCAAGAAGAGATGTTTACACAGGAAGCAAAGTGAACCATCAACTAGTTCTGAGAATCTGGATCAATGGCCAGATGTCTTCAATGACAGGGTAAGAATGTTGGAATGAGCATTGGGTTGAAAAGAGTGCAGCATGCTTTGCAGGTCTTTTTTTTTTTTTAAACAACTTTATTAGTTTTAATATATAATCAAAATGAACTTACTAAATTTTTACATATTGTTAACTAAATATACATATACATAGTACTGCAGTGGTGGTGTTGCGGTAGTGTTGTCGCCTCACAGTTAGACGTTGCCCGTTCGATTCTCAGTTAGAGCGTCTTCTGTGTAGTGACATGCATGAATGGGCATTCCTTCATTGAAGGTTGTGTGTTAAGCCCGGCAAGCCAGTACGTAAAACTCTACTGCCAATCATTAGCGGACCGGAGTTCCGCTGTGGTGACCCCTAACCGGGAAAAGCCGAAAGACACAAACAGTTAACTAAATATACATAAATGTTTAACAGTCACAACATAACTAAAGTATTTACAAAGACATCTACTTTTATGAACTCATTAACAAATGTACATATTAATATTTCATGAGACAACAGATTATTTGCAGCTTCTGCAAGCTAACCCACATGTTAACATTTTTTTAGATGATCTTGATTTAATTGTCAAAAGTTCTAAATGACATGCACAAGAAACAACATTTCTGAATTCAGTAAATGAGGGAGGAGAGTCTGAGATCCAATTTCTAGTAATAATCTTTATAACCACCGCTAGACATGACAAAATCAAAGGAAGTTTAACTTTCTTAATACATTTTGGAATAGGTGTATTGAAGAGGACCATAGATCTAGATATGTTAAAATTGTCTGTAAATATAGCCTGTAACAGGTTATTAACATTTTCCTAATAATATTTTAGTTCTGAACAATCAAAAAAAATATGTGCCCAGTCAGCATTTCTCTTTAATTTGCATCTTCTACCCAAGTTGTCTTTTTTGTTAATTTTACTTATTATATGTGGTGTGTAAAATTATCTATACATGAATTTCCAAGTGTATAACTTCCATATAAGTGAGGAAGTTGTTCTACCAGCTGATTCCAATATGTATTTTTTTTTATCTTGTTCATTAGGTTTTTCATTGTTAATAGAAAAGAAATAATTCCAGGAACTTTCTGGACAGCTATATATTTCATCTCTGATAATCTTGTAAATATGAGATAGTTTATCTTTAGATGAGGTCTTATGTTGAATATCCAATACCAGGTAATCAATCAGTATAGCAATGGATTTTTTAACTATAGGAGATATTAAATCAAACTTGTTTAAAAGGAATTGTCTGTAAGCTTGTACTTCTAACCAAAGACTTTTGGCTAATTCAGATTCTTGTATCAGAATATCTATAGTTTTCACTTTGTTGTTTGACGTCATCTGAAACCAAAATGTTAATCTTTTCTTTTTAAATAATAGTATTTTATTTGGATCAGATAATGAAACAATACCTTGCGCATATGCTATAGGATTTAAAAGAAAAGTCTATTCTGTATATATTGGGGTGTTTATATATAAAGTTCTTAAAAGTAATTATAATGTTTGAGACATAACTGGTTGAATGTTTTGGTGTAACATATGTGGTAAAGAGATATTTTAATATCCATAGAAAGGGGTTATTTAATATATCTGTTTGGTATGGCTGTGGTCTTGTAATTAAATCCTCACTTATTATTTCCCAGTATTTTTTCAATTTAGCGGAATAAGAAGAATCCATTAACTGAGATATAATTTTAATTATTGATGAGATGGAGTATAGGTCCAGGTCAAGGAATGCTGTTCTTCCTTTGGTCCAGCTATTTAAATGATATTTAAAAGCTACTCTTGGTTTTTTGGAGCCCAAAAGAATCTTAACATCATTGAATTTAGCTATTTAATTATTGATTTGGGGGGAGTAATAAAGTAATAAAATTGATTGAATAATATAAAGTATCTTTGGAAGTATTATCATTTAATTATTGTTAATCTTTCTTCCATTGTAAAAAAGATTCTATTCTAACTTGTTATAAGGGATTGTATATTTTTAAGACTATTATTATAGTTGAGGTGTATTATAGTATTGATGTCTTTGGCTAATATAATTCCTAAATATGTTATTTGATCTGAGTTAGATTTATATTTATGATATTTTATTTCTAATGTATTGCTATTCGAGTAAATGGGAAGTATTTTTGTTTTGTCATCATTAAACACCAAACCTGACATTTTTTGAAAATCATCCATAAAGTTAAATAAAGAAGCAATAGAAGAATTGTTCCCTTTTAGTGTAATAAGAACATCATCAGCAAAGAGATGAATTTTAGATGATGTATCTGTATTTATATTATTATCTTTATTCATTCTTATTACATTAGCCCAAGGTTCCATTATTAAGGTAAATAACAAAGGAGAAAGTGGGCAGCCCTGTTTAGTTCCTTTTAAGATTGGAATGTTTTTTTGAGATATATGTACCAATTTTTATATATGCTAAGGTCCCTTTATATAGATATTCAATTAGATTTACAAAATTATCTGAGAAATTCAAACATTTAAGTAATATAAGCAAATAATCCCAGATTACAGAATCAAAAGCGGAGTTTATGTCTAAACTTATTAATGTTAAGTCCTTTTTTTTTCTTATTTGAGTAATCTATTAGGGTTAACATTCTTTTTATGTTGTCAAATATATTTCTGTTAATTATAAAGCCTGTTTGATCTTCTGCAATCAAATTTGGGAGAAATGTCTTCACTCTGTCAGTATAAATGTTCATAAACATTTTATAGTCAACATTCAATAAAGAGATGGGCATATATGAGAAACAATTTATTGGATCTTTATTGGATTTCAATATTGGTGAAATAAAAGTGTATTTCCAAGATGGGGGAGTTATAGATTCATTTTGGGCTGTTAAAAATAATTTTGTAGTAATGTAAGAGCACCTTTGGGCATTATTTTATAAATTTCTGGGATGATACCATAATTCCCTGGTGCTTTATTTAATTTAAGTTTATTGATTTGAGTTTGGATATCTGTGGACAAAATATGTTTATCTATTAGATCAGCTTGTTGTTTGTTAAGATTTCTATTAGCATATTTACTTATACATTCTTTTATTTTATATTTTGGTTCTATTTTAACTGTATTATGATTAATTTTATGAAAGTAGTCCCTGAAGTCTTCTAATATATCTTGTAAATTTGACTTTTCTTTTTTTTTTTCTTTATGGAAAAGATCTCTTTAATATGATTGTGTTTATTAAGTCTTTTAGTTTTAGTTTTAAGTTTAAGTATTTAGGATTCATTGAGAATGCTAAGAATTTAGATTTTTCTAGACAAATCATAGCCTTATATTTTAGCATTTCTTTGTATTCATTGTTTAGGTTGTTGATTTCCTTTATTATGTCTTTATTGGTTAGATTGCATTTGTTATTAAGTTAATCTAGTTTATTCAGTATCTCCTGTAGGTCTTTATGCCAGGATTTCCATTTATTACTATACCATCTGGTTATTTTGCCCATACAAATATGCTTTTAGGGCATCCCAAATATATATGACTGACATGTCTGGAAAGGTATTTAGTTCTATAAAATTTTTTATTTCATTATTTATGAATTCCTTTAATTATTTTAACTGAGAAATATGTGCTGGGATTCTTCTAAATTGTACATTAAATGTTACATTTATAGTGAGTTCAAATGTTATAGAATTATGATCAGATAGGCAAGAGTTAGATAATTGACTGATTAGAGATCAGGATTCTGTCTATCTTAGAATTAGAACCATGTATATTTGAAAATAAAATAAATTATAATGACTTTGGATCAACTTGATTATTCATATCATTCAGATGATATGAATTCATAAAGTCTTTTAAGTATTTAGCCTGATATGATATTCTTCTTTTCCCTAAAACACTTGTTTCACTTTAATTTAGGATGCAATTAAAATCACCTGCTATTATATCTCCCTTAGATAACAGAACTATTTGATTTAGGTGTTGCTAAGAGAACTATTTGATTTAGGTGTTGCTTTACTGTATTAACTCCTATACCTGGTATCCAGTAAATATTAATCAATGTAAAGATTTTCCTATTTATTTCTACTATGGCTAAACAAAACATTACTCTGTCATCCTGGAATGTCTTTATTATTTTGGGAATGGGTAATGTTTTATTTCATAGACTGGCTACTCCTCTTTTTTT
>NC_056735.1:1869468440-1869600940 GCF_019279795.1 Protopterus annectens
GTGGTGATGTGATTATCAAAGGAGAGACTACTGTCCACCTGTGTCCCAAGGTCTCTTATCACATTTTCAGCGTTAAGTAGACTACCAGATATGTGGTAGTTCATGGGTACAGAGTTTTTACCAAAGGGGATGACAATACACTTTTTGGCATTGAGCTTCAGGCCATGGCTTTGACACCAGGCATCTGTCTCAGTGGGGCCCTTTTGTAGTATGTCCACATCATTAGGAGTTTCGATTATGGCTCCTAGTTTCCAGTCATCTGCAAACTTTGTTAGCCAAGGACCTTCTGTGTTAGCCTGTACTTCAGAGAAGTAGATACCAAACAGGGGAGGACCCAGGACTGATCTCTGTGGTACTACACTTGTCACTGGTCTGAAGTCAGATTTGGAGTCTGCTACTTTCACAGTATGGGTTCTGTCCATGAGCCTGTTGGCAATCCATCTTGTGACATAGGGATTTATACCTAGTTTAGTGAGCTTATCTATAATTCCAGAGTGGGGGATGGTGTTGAAAGCCTTGGCAAGATCTAGATAAGCTGTGTGAACCACCTTACCCTCATCTATGGCTTTGTTGACTGCTTCAAAGAAGTCAATCAGGTTTAGGAGACATGATCTGCCTTTTACAAATCCAAACTGGGTAGAGTCTAGAGTTTGGAGATTACCAATGTCTTTGTTTATGAGTTCCATGATGATATGTTCCATGGCCTTGCAGACCAGGCTCGTCAGGCTAATGGGGCGGTAGTTCCCGGGGTCTGTCGTGGCTCCCTCTTTGTGGAGTGGGATAACCGTTGCAGTGCACCATTCAGTGGGCACAAAGCCTAAGGTGAGGCTATGACCGAACATGGTACTTAGGTAGGGTGCCAGTTCATTCTGTAGTTCATGTAGAACACAGCCTGGGATATTGTCAGGTCCCATGGATGGTGTGTTCTTGGCTTTGGAGAGTGTGTTTTTTTACCTGTGCAGCCGTGATTACAGGAACTTTGCATTGTTCCGGTATAGAGATGGGCCCTCTAGGGGGTGAGAGGAGGGTAAAGTTAGCACTGAACCTATCTGCCAGGATGTTGGCAATATCAGTTGGTTCTGTATATTTAGTGCCATTGTGCTGTAACTCAGAGCAGATCTGAGTGTTGCCATTGAGATTCTTGACATAGCTATAGAATGCTTTGTGGTTGTCTTTAGAGTCAGTGATGATTTTGTTTCCGTAACTAGCTTTGGAGGATTTTATGAGGGATCTCAGCTTCTTACTGAGGTTGACCAGGGCGTTCCTCCAGTCATGAGATTTTACTCTTTTTTGCAACAGTTTCTTTCTTCTGTTGTAGAGTTTGTTTATGGCAGAGGACCACCAGATCGGCTTCCTTTTTTTGGAGGATAGCATCTTGGTTCTGTTAGGGATAGCATGATCCATGCACTAGTGTAAGTGCTTATAAAGTGCATTTGTGTAGGATTCAGCAGCCATAACTCTACTGTCCATCTGCATGGGTGTCATGAAGTTTGCCACTTCTGTCTTAAGAAGTGTGAAGTTGGTTTTGGAGAAGTTTTTTTCCGGTGGTTTCCTTAATTGTTGGTGGGGGCTGGATGTGGATGTCTAGGGTGATTTGCTTGTGGTTGGATCTGACCAACAAGGAATTGACCTCTGGTGTGGAACACCGGTTGCCCATGTTGGTAATGACCAGGTCTAGGATATTACTGCCCCTGGTGGGGGTGTGAATAAGTTGATCCAAGGCATTGAAATTTATGAATTCCAGAAAACATTGAGCAAAAGAGTTGGTACATGATTAGTTTTCCCAGTTAATGTTGGGGTAGTTGAAATCACCCATTATTAGGGTGTTAGGTTGTACCCTAATACTTTCCAGTGTATCAAGAAATGAGGAGTGGGAACCCTGGGGCATGGTGGGGGGTCTGTAGCAAGCTACAATTTGGATTGCGGTCTTGCCCAGAGTTAGTTGCACTTTGATAATGTTGGATGCATTATGCTGTTCAACTAGCCTGGAGGTGTGAATATCCTTAATGAATATGGACACGCCTCCACCTTTAGTGCTTCGTTCTGGGTTAGATGGCCGAAAGGTGTGGTATGAATTATAGTCTGTTAATGCAGGGGTGCTCTCTGGAGCTTTGAACCAGGTCTCTGTCACTGCACAGATGTCGATGTTCTCCATTTTAAGAAGTGCCTCGAGTGAGTGCATTTTGAGGTTTAGACTTCTAGCATTGAGTAGCATTACTCTCAGATTTTGCTTGCTTGTACCTGTTACGGTAGTGAATTTGTCATTTGAACCTTGCCTAAAAAAGGCACTATAGGGGTGGCAAGAGCCTTATATATATATATATATATATATATATATATATATATATATATATATCTACATGTGACTACACAGAAACACGCAGAGATATGTACAGCAAGATACATATGTAGAAGGTGCACACAATATGGAACAGCCACCATGCCTACAGTTAGCACCTTAACAACTGGGCACTGCATGGGCCACCCATGCAAATGGCAATTGTTGCCTGCAACATATGCCCACAGAGAGATCATAGGATAAAACACCACACACAGGTTTGCATAAATGGCTAACCTTTATTTGTGTACTATTACAGTTTTATATGCCATGTATTATAGCTGTTCAGACACTGACATCCATATAAACACATCCATATAAACAGAGTAATGCAACTGTAAAACAGTTATACTAATACAGTAGTCTGGAAAGGTTCACAACTGTTTCTGTCCAAGCTATGCCCTTCATATTGTACAATAGTAAAGACAGACTGGGCCACAGGATACCAAACTATCAACTGTGGGCACGCAGGCGTGATAGTTCAGCAGCCTCTATCTACGCCTGTACAAATTCACTAGGTGGTAAAGACTTCAGTTGACCAAATGGGATATAACTGTTACATAACAAGGCATAAATGACACCATCACAAGCACACTGACAAACAGAACAATCTGTATGGCAGGAGGCAGTAGACCTGCATTAACCCAAGTAATGTAAGTAATGTAAATATAGGTGAAGTGTATGTTACTGTATATTCAGATACTTTAAGGCAGCACACCCCTGATACCCCCACATTTTATAACAGCCTAGGTCATTTATGGTGCATCCCCCCTAGACTCAATAATACAGGGCCATATACCACTGTTACATACACTGGCCTCTGGAGTGCATAAGAGCACATATTTATTGTGTAGGTGAAGCCCACACATATATGGCCTCAGCCCCACCGTATGTGTGGGGGATACAACCGTAGTGGACTGATGGCAGCAATGGCAGTGTGATATACTCACAGCCCACTACAGAACAAAGCCTGATAGCATGTCATATGTGCAAAGCTTGGTATGTAGGTGGAGGACAGAGGCTGGAACACAGGCCCATATGTGGCAAACTGTTGCCATACACTAAGCAAGTCTCTGGTGTTTCAGGGTTAGTCTGCAACATACTCTTAGTCAGAGAATTGAAGGTAGAAACATAAATGGATGTAGACATGTACTGATAGCACTCAACACACACACTGCCAGTGCAATATCAGACACAGCACCTGTCTGGAGAACAGACAAAACATGATAGGCACACCTCTAGCCACCAAGAGGATGGACCCATGGGTGAGAGCCATGCAGACAAACTGCATTCCAAGGTAAACTAGTATTTACACACACACCCTGTAACAACAGTACTATACAAAGCATAACACAACAGTACTCACACTCTGTCTGTAGTTCTGGAACCTCCTACAAATATGTAGCTAGCCTGAGTGTGCCGGTTCTCCTGTAAGAGGTATTGCTACCTGCTGTCTGTAACACTGATGCCCACACACAGGAAGGATGTCCATCACATAGGAAAGGTAATGGGACCATATAGTAGGTGGTTGGAGAGAGAGAGAGAGAGAGAGAGAGAGAGAGAGAGAGAGAAGAGAGCGTGAGCGAGAGAGAGAGAGAGAGAGAGAGACAGAGAGAGAGAGACAGAGTCAAACAACATTAATTCAACAAGACATCATTCCCACAACAGGTATGTGAGGTATATAAACCCAAAGCTCTTCGTACAAAAGGCTGACATCACAGGCATTTAGTCAGCTGTCATTCAACAAGACATCATTCCCTCAACAGGTATGTGAGGTATATAAACATGTAACAGAATGTAGCACCTGGTCCATCATAATGGGATAGATGGTGTGGAATGAGCTATATGTGCCATCAGGGGTTGTTGTGATGATGTTCAGCTGAACAACTGCTATGGACAATAGTGTCTGTCCCTGTGTGTAGTGAGCCATAGCCGTTAACTGTGCAGGTCAGCACTGAAGAAGTGCCTCAGTGAGTGCATTTTGAGGTTTAGACTTCTAGCATTGAGTAGCATTACTCTCAGATTTTGCTTGCTTGTACCTGTTACGGTGGTGAATTTGTCATTTGAACCTTGCCTAAAAAGGCACTATAGGGTGGCAAGAGCCTTATATATATATATATATATATATATATATATATATATATATATATCTACATGTGACTACACAGAAACACGCAGAGATATGTACAGCAAGATACATATGTAGAAGGTGCACACAATATGGAACAGCCACCATGCCTACAGTTAACACCTTAACAACTGGGCACTGCATGGGCCACCCATGCAAATGGCAATTGTTGCCTGCAACATATGCCCACAGAGAGATCATAGGATAAAACACCACACACAGGTTTGCAGAAATGGCTAACCTTTATTTGTGTACTATTACAGTTTTATATGCCATGTATTATAGCTGTTCAGACACTGACATCCATATAAACACATCCATATAAACAGAGTAATGCAACTGTAAAACAGTTATACTAATACAGTAGTCTGGAAAGGTTCACAATTGTTGCTGTCCAAGCTATGCCCTTCATATTGTACAATAGTAAAGACAGACTGGGCCACAGGATACCAAACTATCAACTGTAAGTAATGCAGGTGTATAGTTCAGCAGCCTCCATCTATGCTCTGTACAAATTCACTAGGTGGTAAAGACTTCAGTTGACCAAATGGGATGTAACTGTTACATAACAAGGCATAACTGACACCATCACAAGCACACTGACAAACAGAACAGTCTGTATGGCAGGAGGCAGTAGACCTGCATTAACCCAAGTCATGTAAGTAATGTAAATATAGGTGAAGTATATGGTACTGTATATTCAGATACTTTAAGGCAGCACACCCCTGATACCCCCACATTTTATAACAGCCTAGGTCATTTATGGTGCATCCCCCCTAGACTCAATAATACAGGGCCATATACCACTGTTACATACACTGACCTCTGGAGTGCATAAGAGCACATATGTATTGTGTAGGTGAAGCCCACACATATATGGCCTTAGCCCCACTGTATGTGTGGGGGATACAACCGTAGTGGACTGATGGCAGCAATGGCAGTGTGATATACTCACAGCCCACTACAGAACAAAGCCTGACAGCATGTCATATGTGCAAAGCTTGGTATGTAGGTGGAGGACAGAGGCTGGAACACAGGCCCATATGTGGAAAACTGTTGCCATACACTAAGCAAGTCTCTGGTGTCTCAGGTTAGTCTGCAGCATACTCTTAGTCAGGGAATTGAAGGTAGAAACATAAATGGATGGATGTAGCCATGTACTGATAGCACTCAACACACACACTGCCAGTGCAATATCAGACACACCACCTGTCTGGAGAACAGACAAAACATGATAGGCACACCTCTAGCCACCAAGAGGATAGACCCATGGGTGAGAGCTATGCAGACAAACTGCATTCCAAGGTAAACTAGTATGTACACACACACCCTGTAACACCAGTACTATACAAAGCATAACACAACAGTACTCACACTCTGTCTGTAGTTCTGGAACCTCCTACAAATATGTAGCTAGCCTGAGTGTGCCGGTTCTCCTGTAAGAGGTATTGCTACCTGCTGTCTGTAACACTGATGCCCACACACAGGAAGGATGTCCATCACATAGGAAAGGTAATGGGACCATATAGTAGGTGGTTGGAGAGAGAGAGAGAGAGAGAGAGAGAGAGAGAGAGAGAGAGAGAGAGAGAGAGAGAGAGAGAGAGAGAGAGAGAGAGAGAGACAGAGTCAAACAACATTAATTCAACAAGACATCATTCCCACAACAGGTATGTGAGGTATATAAACCCAAAGCTCTTCGTACAAAAGGCTGACATCACAGGCATTTAGTCAGCTGTCATTCAACAACACATCATTCCCACAACAGGTATGTGAGGTATATAAACATGTAACAGAATGTAGCACCTGGTCCATCATAATGGGATAGATGGTGTGGAATGAGCTATATGTGCCATCAGGGGTTGTTGTGATGATGTTCAGCTGAACAACTGCTAAGGACAATAGTGTCTGTCCCTGTGTGTAGTGAGCCATAGCCGTTAACTGTGCAGGTCAGCACTGACAGACAAGATGTAAGCCATCATAGTGTGTGTAGTGTAATGGGAAGTATGTATATTACATGGCCACTAGCTGTGGGTGGAAGTAATGCCATTATGATGGACATGTGGGAGCCATGGCCCATCACTGGCAGGATACTCAGGTGAATCTGTAATGTAGCATGCCGGAATGCCATAGGTGTGTAATAGGGTTACCTGCAATCGGCTCCTACATAGACTCCCCCTAATGTCAGGCCATGTCCATATGTGGCAACTGTCTGTGTTGTAGCAAGCAGAACAGTGCAGCTGTGCAGAAAGGTGTTGTGAGATTGTGGAGCTGATGTCTGACTGTACCCGACATATCGGTATGCATATGTGTACATATGTCACATATATAATATTTAAAGATATATATATATATATATATGTATATCAGCATGTATGTCCAGAAATATACATATGCCCATGTGTAGACATATATATGAAGTCGCATATATCTACACACATATAGATAAATACTGATATGCGTATGTCTACATCGGTACAAACACACACACAAACAGATATCTATGGTAAGACATGTCCCCTATATCACTACCACATTGATGTGTGCTATGTGTAAAGCAGCAGAACACATAGCAATACAGACAGATATCAACAATATCAACAGCTGGCAGTGTGTGCACCATGGACGGGTATGTCACATGTTAGTCCCGTCCTAGCACCACAGTGTTCCGCCTGTGAAGTATGCTATGGGAATATGAGGAAGTTTGGCAGATACACATGTAGAGGTGGTCAGGATTGGTAGATATAGAGGACAGTCTACAGGAATGGTATGTGACACATGTGGTGGGTAAACACCATGGATAATGTGTGTGGTCTGTGATGTGGAAGCACCATGGTCCCCAATATGGGCACAATGGGAACAAGGCTCCCACCAACTCACACTCACAACAGCTGTCCACGTCCTGAAGGTGCCAGGTCTGGTGGCTGAGCAGGAGGAGCATGTTGGCCATGTGAATGTGCACTGGGTGCCTCAGATGGATGTAGTATATCCCTCATGGATCTGTGGAGCCTGGTATGGAACAGACCCTAGACCTGAGCTGAGGGGTCAGGTTGTTGTGTGCCGGAGGGTGGGCCAACATCCCCTAGGTGGAACAACCTGATGGTATGGCTGTAACAGTACACGAGGAGGCCCCAGGTTGACACACACATGTGATGTGGCCAGGTATTCTGGTCAGATGGGTGTGGAGAGGTGGATCAGCTGGCCAATGGAACATATACATGTTATTGTGTCACTGTCATAGTACATATGTTGGTAGTAATAGTCTACACAATCCCGGTATATGTCCAACAGAATGCATAGAACCCCCCCATAACACAGACTGTCAGATGTGGAGCAATCTCAGAGCAGCCATACCACTGGCATATATGTAGTCATAGTGGCCCTGACAATGGCATGCAAGTGAATAGGGCGGCAATGTTAGTGTCCACACAGGGGACATGGCTACAACCACATAGCAGACGGTGTGGTACACTACACAATCTGTCCAAACGGTAGTTAAGCTGTAGCCATACCTAATGAGTTGTGTGTATAGTCTGTTGAAGCTGACAGAGATGTGGCTGGAAGCACAGACAGGGTCAATATTGACATGTTGCTGTGATAACCTCATACATGTACTGTCGTAATAGGGTTTGTTGCAACATGTGTCCTATGAGGAATATGACATCAGTAACTGTCAGGGCTTTCACCATCTACAGACTGCAATCCTCACACTACCTTCTGCAGTTCACAGATACATGCTCAGTGGTAACACATGACACCAAGGGCACAACACACTGCCCAGTCTGCAGATGACCCTGCAGATACGGAATCCTCATAAACATAGTGCTGACATGGCAGGTATTACAACATGTAGGACAGCCATATCCACACACACACTCTGTTAAACCAACATTACTCCACATGCAGTATAGCAGCACTTACAGTCTGTAGTCAGGTCAGGCACATACCCCTCCTGTGTGTTGCCCTGTTTCCACAGTGTAAATTGTTAGAGGTAAATCCCCACTCCATCTGAGATGCATTTTGCCAAACGACAGATTTAGTTCCTGCACACATTGGATGTAAAGGGCCAACACCAAAATGATGTTCTTAGATATTGGAGTGTGTTACCATGCAATTAGCTATGGGAATGTTACCACAGCTGTTCCACATGCACTCAGCTAGAGGAGGACTGCAACTGGTGCAGAGGCCATCAGCTGATCATGACCATCATTTGCAAAACACAAGCTGCTGCCTAGCAAAGCAGGTGTACATCCCACAACCACCAGAGAGGGTGTGGGTGGGACAGACAGAGACAAAGTATGTCAAGGAAGGTGTGGGTGAGTAAAACCTAAGAATGTTTGTGTCACACACCAACCACATGGGGTTTCAGACACCTGACTGACATTTACATAGCTATCACATGTGTATGCAGTTATTGCATGCGCCACATAGCTTACATGTTGGTGAGCTGTCCAGACGTATATGTGCTGGTGAGTGACATATGCACCACTGTTGCAATACAATTGGTGTAGCACACGTGCCTGTCCACATGAACAGGTGTCAGCATCAACACAGCCACACTCTGTAAGGGACTCATACACATTGCCACACTTGGCAGGGTAATGACTACACTTCTTAACCAGTTACCTTGCCACAATACAGTAATACATAGGTATCAATTGGCCCACAGGGGTTATCCTGGGGTTCTATGGTCAAAGGGTATGTGACGGTGTCTGGCATTAGAGAGCATGCTTCAGTATGCCAATGGGGGTGGTACTGGGAGTGAATGTGGTCGGAAGCATCACGCACCACACACACAGACACAGGGTGCTAGTACTGACATACATGTGTGTAGTGCCTCACAGGTGTGTAGTGGTTGATGGAGCCAGGCAGCTGTACAACGCTAGGTGAGGGGTATACCTTGGCATCAGGTCACATGAGATTGGTCTGCAGTATGGCTAAGGGTTGTATTGTCTGGAATGGACCACAGAGGGGGTTATAGTATTCACCATCCAGTCTCCTGGGTTGCTATTGTGTGTGGCCAGTGCTGTGCAATGCTTGGCATGTATGTGTTCTATAAGCCATGACATGGACGGTGTTTGGGATGTGCACACGTCCCACATTCATGTACAGTGTCATCTGGAAGTGTACCTGGTTTGTCTGGCCCATGTTGTGTACACAGAATGTTATCATCAGATGTGACAGTCCTGCCCCCATGTGGCAGGGCCAGGTAATGGACAGCAGGTTGACCCTGCACCTACATTGATAGCATGCTACAGGTATTCCCTGGTGTCAGTGGCATCTGTCCATACAAGGCATGTGTGCAAGGCATGGTATGTCCTTTGTGGATCACATTTGATGGAACTGCAGTTGTTGCAGGCATCCCATGGGAAACATAATGAAGGCGCACTGGGTGGATGACATCAGCAGCCTTGCCTAAGTTGTGCATTAAAATTGTTGGGAGTGTGACTACCCTAAAAAGCATTGCTCTCTACACAGTCAGACTGACACACACACACACACACACACACACACACACACACACACACACACACACACACACACACACTTGCCATGTCTGGGATTATAACACCTACCTAACTACTTTATCACACGGCAGCAGTACACAGTTACAGTACACGCTATACCAATTACTAGGCTACAGTCTTCACAGAGGTGTATTTCTAGGTGGATGACATTAGCAGTCTTGCCTAAGTTGGGCATTAAAATTGTTGGGAGTGTGACTACCCTAATAAGCATTGCTCGCTACACAGTCAGAATGACACACACACACACACACACACACACACACACACACACACACACACACACACACACACACACACACACACACACACACACACACACACACACTTGCCATGTCTGAGATTAGAACACCTAACTAACTACTTTATCACATGGCAGCAGTACGCAGTTACAGGAAGCACTATAGTGATTAGTGGGCTACAATCTTCACAGAGGTGTATTTCTAGGTGGATGACATCAGCAGCCTTGCCTGAGTTGTGCATTAAAATTGTTGGGAGTGTGACTACCCTAAAAGGCCTTGCTCTCTACGCAGTCAGACATGCACACAAACACACACACAGTTGGCAAGTCTGGGATTCAAACTAACTGCCTAACTAGCTTATCACACTACAGCAGTATGCAGTTACAGGATGCGCCATGGAATTACTAGGCCACAACTCTCCCAAAGGAGTATTTCACATTATATGACCTCAGCAGGCTTGTCATAGTAGGGCTATGGGTAGGGCAGTGTGTGTGCATGGGCCATTACCCATTCCTCTAGGGGTTGACACGCCACATGCAGGCACACACAGGGTCATATTTCACAGGTAAGTGTATGCAGTTGCTAGATGACTACTTCCTTGTACAGTCATGTTGCTCAGCTGGCACATGCACCACATAGTCTGTACTGCTGACAGATACTGGTGGCTAGTATCTGCAATGAGTGACATCTGCACCTCATGTGTTTGGGGCCCTTTGGCTGTATGCTGGGTGGGACAGGCCTAGGTGGCTCCTTGTTAAAGTCACCCTCTTCCACGCATCTATGTACTTCTACCTTTGGCTTATTATAGTGTGTTGTCCTTACATATATGTCTGTATTCCTATCCACTGTGTGTGCAAAGCATGAGTGGTGCATACTGACGAGCGTATGCACTAACAACTGCGACTGCCAGATATGTCTGGTCCACTGCTGTTTGCAGACATGGCCTTCAAGTGTTAAAGTGTGTGAGCATGCTCAGTGTGACCTTTCATTGTGTTGTTGACTTACATTGCCTTCATTTCTCTAAGTGTCTGAGCATGCCCAGTATGGCCGTCTGTATTGCATGTGTGGGTCAAGTTAAGGTAGTTTGTACTGCAGTGCTGCCATTTGTGTTGTACACTGACAGGTAGCATGCTGTCTCAGCAGGGTATCCATCGATCATTTGGCATTGACTGTTACTACATTTCTGCATAGCGGGGGGCGCACCTGTCTATTTCCACATTTCTACACAGGATTGGGGGGGGCACACCTGACTGTTACTATATGTCTAAGTAGGATGGGGGGGGCACAATTGACACTTGTACACATTTGCTAGGACTGTACTGGTATGTCGGGTACTCCATTTCAGTCTTTGGTCTTACCTATCACACTGGCTAGGGGCGTACTACAGATGTTAGCTTATAATTACCTACATATTAGTGTCTGACTTCCTAGCCTTCACAACTGACATCCCACTGCCTGGCCTGCTGTAGTCAGTCTGTGTAGGCCTGGGGGGTTGCCCATAGGCCTTGTTCAGAGGCCATAGCACAGCATTTGTCTGTGTTTGTCTACACCTATCCTGCTGGCTGTGACGGTTGTTGGGTATGTGACTCCCCCATGACTGGCATGTGTGAGTCACTTACCTTGTGGGTGTCCCAGTATTGAGGGTGGTGCTGCAGGGCTGCCTATGTCAGATGCACATAGTACACTCCCTACACATGGTTAGGCAAAGGTAGTGTAATCTTTAGCATCCATTTTACTGTATGTGAGAGTCAGAGAGAGGTGTTATTCCCTGGGTTCCTCCCATGTCAGTGTATGTGTATGTGTTGCCTCTTTGCCAAGGCCAGGGCATACTGGGCATGCCTCCTTCTGCGTACTGGGACAGGCTCAGGTTGTTCCTCCTCTGAGTCACTCTGTGCCTGTGCAGGCCTTGGCAATGGTGGGGGGCTGTGTGGCCCTGCCCCGTGCTGTTCCTGCTGCAGCTGTTTCTACAGGATCATATTGTGTAGCATGGCACATACAAGGACAATTTAGGTACATGTAGGTGGTGAGTACTGCAAGGCTTCACCGGATGTGTCCGGGCACCGGAACCGTGACTTGAGCATCCCAAACACATGCTCTATTAAGATTCTTGTTTGTGCGTGTGCCTCACTATGGAGTTCTTGTTTGTGTGTGTGTGTGTGTGTGTGTGTGTGTGTGTGTGTGTGTGTGTGTGTGTGTGTGTGTGTGTGTGCATTTCTGATGGGTGTCATCAGCCACGGCTCCAGTGCGTATTCAACATCACCCACTAGGTGACCGTGTGGGATGTCCCCATTGGCAAATCTTTTGTACAGCTGTGTCAGATGCCAGATGTGGGAATCATGATAGCTTCCAGGGCAGCCAGTACACACATTTATTATTATGCCCTAAGCATCGCACACAACCTGGCAGTTGATGGAGGGGAAGCCCTTGTGGCTGATGCAGACCCTACTCCGCTGACTGGGTGGTGCTTTGGATGTGTATGTGCGTGCAGTCTATAGCACCTACTACCTCAGGGTATTCTGCTATTTGGTGGAACAGTTGCATATTGCTGGCCAACGCCTCACGGGTGTTGGAGAAATATACGTGCTCACCAACATGTGCTGACATGGCATCCAGGAACTGGTGGAATACCCTGGATGCTGTTGCCTGTGAGATCCCCATCATATCCCCAGTTGGCCTTTGGAAGGTACCTGTAGCTAGTATTCGTAGGTGTACACATACCTTTGTATCCACTGGGATGGGTTCCCCTCCGTTAGTTCTGTGTGTGAGGCATGGCCGGCACAGCTCAACAATTTGCTGTAGGATGTCCCTGTCCACCCTATAGTGCTCCACTATCTCAAGCTCATGTAGCCCTTGGTAGGTTACCCTGAGTCTGCACACTGTTCTCTATCTCCTCACTGTGGGTTGCTCGGCGGCATTCACATCCTCCCTACCCTCAGCCTCTTCCACCAGTAGTTGTATGGTTGCTATTGCAGCCCCTAACATTTTGCAGTTGTGAGTGTTAAAAGTTCCCCGCTTATTTGCACCAGTGGTGTAGAGTGTGGGAAAAACCAGAGGGTAGGTGTTTGCATTGTTTATAGTAGTGTTCTGGGCTGGGCTGGTCTGCTGCCTGTGTAATTTGCTGGTTCTGATACATTTCATCTGTCAGCTAAGCTAGTACTCATTGATTACCTTCCCACTGCTGTTTTCCTTTCCCATTGCCTTCCTGTTTCAGCCCGTGTGCGCACCGCGCAAACAGAGTGGTCAAATGTGCACACTGCTGCTATTTCCTGGTTTAACGTCTTTTTTCTTCCTGTACGACCTGGTGCACAGTGCCCACACCCACGTAGCCTTTGTAATGACTGCTAGGCAGGTTTAGACACATCCCCTAGCTTAGCTATGCTATGCCAGGAGCAACTCCGGACCACAGGGCTCCAATCCGCTTGCAGTAAGCCTGACACAACCCCCCCACCCATGATGTCACCTACCTCCTAGGCTTGCACCCAGCTATTTATACTCTTACACTGTTGGGACCTGCCTCACATCCTGGGGAAAACTGGGATTCACTATCCATCCCCTCATTTGCATAGGATTGCCTGCTAATGCATAGTTACATGTCTTACACTAAGCCTCCCCCCTTAGCAACCACTGCTCACTGGCCAGGTTGTCTTCTGCATGCCATTGACTTCCATGGCAGAATACTGATTTTAGTTAGAATGCTTAATTTAGGTTTGTTTTGTTATTCCCCCGCCCCCAACCCATGTGCGTGCCGCTGCCCTATGCTTAAACAGCCGGGATCGGCTAATAGGAATTGAATGTTGATTTTTAAATTTTTGTACTGTTGCCTTATACTTGGCCATTGGTATGCTTACTAAATGATATGCAGCCTTTATTTGGGCTGTCATAGCTCCGTTTTGGATTTTGCTGATATTTACTCAGTTACTAACTGAGTACATTTGTGCTGATTGCACTAGTCCTACACAGATGATCGCAAGCTTCCTGGATCGCAAAGTCACCTCATATGCATGGATTTCTGCTGCAAATGGGGTGATTTGCATACAAGGGCTTTGTCTGTGCAAGATTAGTGCAGGAGCCCTTGTGTACACCCCTGCAGGCTGAACCTGGATCAAACGGCGGACATATTGCCTGCTTGGGCTCCTGCACTAATCTTGCACACCGTGCAAGCTTTTGAGAATCCAGGGGATTGAAGCTGATATACCAATACAAGAATTCTTGGATTCTGTAATGATCAGTAATAGAAATGTAATAGAATTATATACTTTCTAGTTAACTAGACTCTAATATGATTTGTAATGGCTAGTGATATGTGTATAATCTGAAAAATAATGTTGTTTCCTTATAACAACCTAAAACTAGAAACTTTTAAAAGCATTGAACATTTATATGTATAGCTGTTTACCTATCATTCTATTGAGTCAGGACAGTGACACCTTTGTAAAATTTCT
Organism: Protopterus annectens; assembly: GCF_019279795.1. Classification (NCBI taxonomy): domain Eukaryota; kingdom Metazoa; phylum Chordata; order Ceratodontiformes; family Protopteridae; genus Protopterus; species Protopterus annectens. Next base: position 1,869,483,113 of record NC_056735.1, read on the forward strand.
AGACCAAAAATTCCAGAGAACACCACTTTATCTATGAAATCATTCCAAAGTACTATACTGTCTTATATACATCTACAAAGACGCATGTTTGTTTACATTAAATACATACATGACAAATTTGAAATTAAGCCATTTTTATCAGAATTTATGGGTAAACAGGTTGCAATACAAAAGAAAAAGAATCAGATCTTGGGATTTAAAAGGGGCTAAGAACCACAAGGCATGAGAACCTAAACAGGTTATTAAGTCAACTAACACCAAATCTGAGATAAAAGTAGTCACTCAGATTAAGAACAGTCACAATGCTTATATTAGCAAACACAAGAGTAATATATGACTGTTAGTTGATTTCATTATACATGAAAATATATATTAGGGGCCAAATGATATATCAGGATTATTAACTGATACATTCAACTCGAATTTCACTCAGGTTTCATTTTCAGTAATTCATAAGAGATGCCATAGAATATATTAGCTTTACTGGCTAATATAATCAGCCCTAAACTATATTCTTTTTAGTACATATGTGTCAAAAGATGACATCCGCAACCCCAGTGTGCTGCCATTATTTTTGTTTGCATTTCTGCCTTTGTGTTGCATAAAGCCTACATTTTGAATAAATGCCACCTTTAAGGGAAACTGGCTTCTCCACTCATTGCTAAACTTGTAATAAGCAAGTTTAGACTGGGAGACATATAACCAATATTCTAATATTATGCTGTAGTTGAATATAGCAGCTGTTCTTGTACTTCTGACATATATATTCAATGTATTGTTAATAATGTTGCTTGGGACTAGATATTCAGTCTGAGAAATACTCAGTAAAATGAAGTACCCAAAACACTAACACAGAAGTACATATCTTTTGGATGATCTTTGTTATTTAAAAACTTCAGAAATCACTGACCTGCTACACTCCAGTGCATACTTGCTTCTATTTATGATATTTAGCCTCATACACTCCTTCTTACAATCGACATTTCTAACTATTAGCTCTTAAAAAGTATTTTAAAATGACGATGGTGTATTTTAACAAATGTTTAGGTTAATCAAAAGGTTCATAACCACTTTTTCTGTGAACATGAAAATGAATTCTTTGGGCTGCCCAAGAAAAAATAAATGCAGCGAATAGAAATAGGAATACAGTTATTTAAAAATAAGAGTAAATCATTTCTGCATTTGTAAAAAAATTTTCAGAATCTAAGTTTACAATCCATGTACAATATGTTTTGGAGTAAGATGGTATAAATGCTACCAAATAATTTCTGCCTAAATACATTTTGGCATGCTTTCATAGCATTCAGTAGTCCAACACTAATGCACACAGCCAAGAAAGCAATGCATATCAAACCCTGACAGAAGATAAAATTGTAACATTTATGGCAGCTTTGCCATACAGAGAATTGAAATACTGTAGCTATCTAGAGCTATCAGAACATTCGGTCTTTTATATGAAAAGTAATTTCTTGTGCTTTAAATGAAGTTTTAACTTACTTATTTGTTGAATTCGCACTTCTGCTTGTTTTACGACAGTTCTTTCTCTGTCCTGCACATTGCCATTTTCCCACGTCGCTTATTTACGTTATACTGGTTCAGAGTTCATGGAATGTTACAACGCTGTTCACAGCCTTCTGCGAAGTAAACTTGAAGGCTTTTCTGCTCGTGGACATGGTTCTTGAGATTAGGGGACTCAAAATTGACTATAGTGGTATTCTAGTGGGAAAATCTGTGAGTAAACCTGTTTTAATTGCTTAATTTTCATTGTTTTAAAACTTACACTGTTATTAAGTGCACAAGCCCACTTAAATTCACCATGAAGGCTTACACATAACAATGTCAACTTTCCAGCCCAAATAACCCACTGAACATCACCATAAGTTTTAAAACTTTCTTAATAAGCTGTACAGCTTCCTATAAACGTGATAACATGAATAAAGAATAACAGTTACTAATTAAATATAACTATATATTATTTAGACACTCTATTTTCCCCCTTCCTTTTTCCCTTTAAACCAATACTGCCTACACTCAAACAAACAGCAGGTAACTGTGTAACATGCTATATAAAGTGTTTATAACAAACATTAATAAAAGGAGACAGCTACATATACACAGTATCACTAACCCTTTTTTAATTGTCTTCATTCTTTACAATATGACTAGATATTTACTATGAATAACTGTTGTTGTTTATACCTTAATAAATCCTTGTTTTCAGTTTTTGTGTATAATCTGAGGTCATAAAAGAAAATGAGAGAATGAAACGTTTACGTTTAGCAAAAAGGAGAAACAGTGCATATTGTTATTTTTTTTAATCTATTTTGCTTTTCTGTTGTTTTCCATGCTGTGCCACTTGCCATTCTTTTCAATGATGGACTAGCCCATTCCATTTATTCTATTTTATCTAAAATCTTATGTTTTTTGACATACGCCAAGGCTGATTCTAAGTCTTCAAAACTTCTAGGACCATCTTGTAAGATTTTCAGTTTGGCTGGGAATAAGAGATGTGTTTTAAATTGAGCTTTTTAAGTTCTTTTATTAATGGTAGAAATGTTTTCCTCTTAGCTATGACCATCGAGGAGTAGTCATTATCAAATCATATAACAGCATCATTCACTTTTATAGGTGCTTTTGTGCATGCTGTCTTTAGTACCATTTCTTTATCATACGTTGAAAGAAATCTTACAATAACAGCTTTAGGTGTTTTTTTCCTGGTATTAGAGGAAGACAGAGACTTATGGGCTCTCTCTATGCTGAAAGATAAGGCTGCTGGTAAGTCTGATATTTTAGGTAACCATGAAAACAGAAAGCTTACCATGTTGTTGTCTTCAATATTTTCTGGCAGCCCAAAAATTCTAATATTGTTTCTCCGAGACCTATTCTCAAGTTTGGTTTGAAGGAGTGTTTAGTTTGAGAAGAAATTCTATATTATTTTCTCCTTCTTGCACTCTGTTGTCCATATCATTTAATGCTTCCTCTATTCCTGTTATTTGTGTTTTTTGTTGTCATAAATCTTCATGAAGTAGGTCCATCTGCTTTGAGCATTTATCTTTGCAATTGTCTATCTTTGAGTCAATTTTGTCTATTTTAGTTGTCAAATCCTGTAAGTTTGTCAACAAAGTTTGTAGTTCCTTTTTGAGGATGATATCCTGGTTGTTAGCTTTCAAAAAGCTCATTCTGAAGTTCTGTGATGAGAAGAAATGATCCAGAGAGAATTTTGACAGGAAAATTTGTCAAAGTCAATATTTTTTTATATTATCCTAAAGGACGATATCCGGATACTAAATATATATATTAAAAAAAGTTTCTTAGGATAATTTAAATATTATAAATTCCTATCACAGAAAATAATCTTAGTGAACATGAAGTAATCTGCTACTATTCAGTGCTCATCTTGGCCACACACCCCACCTTTGAGGCAGTGGCAGCTGGTGACTTCAAATCAAAGGAAGGCCGCAGGAGACAGCTGAATGGGTGGGGCCAATGGGAAGGGGCGTGACCAACTAGAAAGGGGCAAAACTATGCTCAAAACCACAAAAAATGGGTCTTTAATTAAATACACTGCCCTGGGTGCCAAACTGGCATTATGACAGTCCAATCAAGACAAAATGAAGTGAAGAAGAAAAAGAATATTTCAATGCCTTGGCTACATGACAGCTTACTTAATATCTAAATGGAAACAAAAAGGTTGTGAGGCATGAAAAAAAAAAACTTTTTAAATATATTACTGGAATGCCAGTCAAAATCAAGTATAAAAAAACAAGCAGCACTTAACTCAAACCACTTCTCCTTGCACTGCAGTTCTAATTATAATTTATAGTCATCTTTATAAAAGTACCAAGTAACATGCGGAAAGAAGCAATCTCTCTGATACCCCCACTTGTAAAAATGATGCTTATCCAAAAAAGACCTGCTGCCTGACAACAGCTACCTACTTGTTTTATGGGAAAAACATGATCAAAGTAAAAAATGAACAGCAAACAAGAAACAAGCTCAAGATAAATTGCTTAAAGGATTACTGCACATGATAGATTGGGATTCTGTTTAGTTTACGGGTAAAGTGTGCAAAGATAACTGCAAGTCTCCAACAAATGTAATGAGCTTCTGAAAATACTGTAATCTTGTCCTTTATTACAAATACTGTCATATGCATTTCAATATGTAAGGCTTATATGTTATCTAGTTATTTAAATATTCTCTGCATGGCAACAACAAAAAGGCTTTCAATGTTAGTAATTCTTTAACAGTACGCTCATTAAAGCTTACTTGCATCTTACAATCTCAGACAAGCTTATCTGATGGTCATTAAAGTATTGCTACTTAAACACAGAGAAACAGGCACTGCACCAACATGCATTTTCTGAATAATAAGAAGTATAAATCAACAGTATAAAGATATGACAGAAAACCAGAACATTCTGCAAAATCAAAGACAGATGAAAAGCCACTGTAGTACTTGTGTCTACCTTGGATGGGATAATACTCTGCACACTTACACTGCATAACAGCTCCTTGCTTTGCTTGGACACATCCAGAGCCACTACATGGAGGAATGGGGTGCAACAGGTTTGTCATACCTCGCAAACTCAGAGCAAGAAATCTGGACAAAGCCATAAATAGAAGTGGGACAAAGGCTCAAAAATAAGGACATTTTTTAAATATTGCTCTTAAAAAGATAATAGAATAGTAGGTCTTGCATTAGTATGGATTTTCTGAAGGGTATGAAATCTGAAACTCAAATGTCTGTCATTATTTTCTAACTGCAATCTTTAATGATTTGCCACTAATTTGCCAGAAAACCACAATTTTATGAAATACAGGCCAAAAATGTGATGCAAAAAATATAAAATAGCTACACAATACAGCTGGGAACCTGTCAAAGAAGGGACACCTTTTTAATATTAGTACTGTTAAGTTGAGCAGCTGACAAAATAAGAGAAGCTACGTGCATTAATGAAATAAAAGTAATCTATAACTCTGATCATTACAATTATTTATTAATTGTAAACCCTCCACATTTTCTTCCAAAATTGCAATTTTGCAGAGGGATTATTAAGGGGAGAGCAACATTTTGAGCCAAAATCGGGGACAGTTGAGAGGTTTGGATATACCTAATTCTATAAAGCGATTTATTTGCACATACTCCTCAACCTCTTAACACAGGAAATCTGGACAAGGCCAAATATATTGTGGGAACATACAAACAGTACTAAAAATTGCTCTTGTATAAACTTAGACAGTTGACAGAAAAACAAAATCCAGAAAAAAACACAGATTTTATGAGGAACAGAACAGAACAAAAATATGAGGCAAAAATCTGAATAGTTTTCACAAGTGGTGGTGGGTAGGGAATTCATGCTCTTGCTACCTCCACCCAAGGTACAAGGTTTGAGCCTGAGTTATTCTCTCTAGCCACCAGGCATATGTCCTGAGTTTCTCTCTAGCCACCAGGTATATTTAACTGGGGCATTTCACACACACACACACACACACACACACACACACACACACACACACACACACACACACACACACACACACACACACACACACACACACACTCTACCTGAGTTTGGAGTCCATCCCAGCTTCGTCTGAAATCCCTCTTTTAAGTCCCAGCCGTTTGCCATACAAGTCCCAGCTCCGTTGAAATACAAAAGTCCTTCCCACAAGAGCAGCTATCCAACCTGCAGATGTTGCAATCCGATCCCCTTCCAGTCTATGCAGTTGTAACCGCATAGACTTTTGGGGCATCTGTAGTCTGATGCCTTTTTTCCTATCTGGGCTGGTTAAATAGCAGTCCAGATTCCTGCACGCATGCGTAGAGTTCGGGAACGGCAAGCATGCTTGCGTGGAGTTCTGGATTCCTGCACACGTGTGGAGTTCAGGAACACTGAGCATGCATGGGTGGAGTTCTGGGACTCACTAATTATTTTTTTTTACATTGTTTTTCTTTTCTTTTTACAGCTGGGGGGGCTGCAGTCCAATAGCACGAGCCACCCCTGCTTAGCAGGTCTTCTTGACACTACATTATTTTAACTTTGGGGCCAGTGGGAACATATAAGAAAGCCACTGGAATTTCAAGTCTCACATTGTTTTAGCAATCAGGTATGATCAGAGACAAGAAGGTGGGCAAGACAATATATCACTAAGTATACAGTGGATTGTTTCCCTTCAGAATATCGAAGGTTTAAAACTTTGAATTTCATATGGTCGATGTTTTAAAACTTCGAAATTCTGAACAAAGATCTCCATACAGTGCATAACAGGAGATTTTCCCTACTCCTCGCTATAGTGTGATCTTGGAGTTGGTATATATAAGTAGCGGGGGGGGGGGTGCAGGGGGGCTTGCCCCCCTGAAAAAACATTGGGGAATCTGGTTTTGTTTTTGTATTTATTTTAGAATATCGAAGTTTTGAAACTTCGATCATATGGTCTCAACTCTATGAAATTTGAAGTTTTCAACCTTTGATAATCTGAAGTGAATTCACAGTACACTACATGCTAACTAGCATCAAGGGAGACAGGAAGAAGGGATCCTCCAAATTATATGCTAAAGTCAAGGAAGACAGGAGGAAGGGCTCCTCCAAACTCTGAGTAGTGATTTAATGTAGCAACTCCCTTTTTTGTGATAGTGGTAAGTACATTAGACTACAGTTTAGATCCAGGATGAAAATCACAAAGGTGAAATGGGGAGAGTAGTTCACCATGGCTCTGGGAATGCATGGGATATGTTGTGCGGTTTATTTCACTCAATAACAATATGGTTATTTTCTTTGGAATTGCTAGTGGGCAATGTCTGACATTGATAAATCGACTATCGTGACCCTCTGTGTAAGGAAGGTTCATTGTACCAGATATTCATAACAAGAGACTGGAGCCCTGCTGTCAGTTTTCATAGTATTAAATGTATGCTATGTTAAGGGAATCTAAGGCTCTTCAGGGCACATTCATGGTTAGGCATCTGCCTATATGATATGTCTCATCTGCATGGATACCACCTTTTCATGGGCACTGTGGCATTACTAGCTAGCAAGCCAATATTCTGGGGATTTCTGTGTTTCTGTGACTAGAAAAAAGTAGTTTTTGATATAGTTCAGATTTATGCCAACATTGTTTTCACTTTACTGTCACTAACCTTTTATAAGTTTTGTATACACTCTTCAGATGATAACTATATACTTCCACGTACACAATTATTTTCTGTTGAAAAAGCAGATGTAAATTTTATATACATATATATACACACACACACACACACACATATATATATATATATATATATATATATATATATATATATACATGTATATATGTGTCTGTGAGTATATATTATAAAGTATGGCTACATATATGCATGTTTGTAGTATTTTCGTATTGTAAACCTTATAAGAAATTTGCTTCAATTTTTTATAATATTTTCTGAGTAAACAAGCAACATGACTATAAAATGTTTGCATTACTTGAATGTGCAGCAAACAGGCACTGCCTGTTTCTAAGGATAATTAAGCCACATGTATAAGTAAGGATATACCAGACTGAATGGGGAGCCACTATTCCTGGCTATAACGTGTGTGTGTGTGTGTGTGTGTGTGTGTGTGTGTGTGTGTGTGTGTGTGTGTGTGTGTGTGTGTTCTGACAGGTTCCCAGTGACTGAGTGCACTGCTGTAATTATCTGAGTCAGTAGGAATGAGCAGCTGTTAACACATCTCTGAGTTTTATAGTCATGAGAGTATATGCCAAAAAGTCTTCTGACGAAACAACTGGCTTACTGGGTTCTCACACAGGGTGTCATATTCGACACTGTTACAGAAGAATACTGGAATGGTTAGATCACTGTGCTGGAGACGCCTGGGAAACTACTTGTAAAGAATAGCACCAAAGCGATCACTACTGACCTCTGGAGTGATAAGTATCACATACTTTCACATGTCCATCTTAATGTTAGAACAAGGTGTCTTGTTATAAAGACACACATCAGTTTACATGTTCTGTCTCCTACTCAGATATCTAATATCATGCATTAGAGACATTTAGAATACTTGGGCACTATGAATCTTACTATTAAAAGCATCAGCACAGTAAATAAACATGCTGAAAATGAGTGCAAGAATATTGAGACAACAAATTCAATTTAGCTATACACTTCATATTATGTCTGAACTTTTTCTACTGGTTCAATATCCATGTAAAATTGAATAAATTAATTTTTTTAGGGTTTGTGTAATACTTCTTTCAGTCAGGCTTAATAAATATTGTTAATAATCATTATACTACCACTACCAGTGTTATTAGAAATACTACTACTAATGTCTATAAAAGAAGCATGGCAGTATCAGATACCTGCTTGCAACCTATGCATTTAAATCTCATTTGAGTAGATGCTATATAAGGGACAGAAAAAATATTTAGCCCGCTAATGTGTGGAAGAAACCTAAACTATTAATTATTAGGAGCTGCAGCTTTTGGGCAAGGACAGTTATATTATTAGTTTTATATTGTAAACAGAGACATACCACACACATGAACAAAATGGCCACCAGTATAAATTCACTGTTTACTTATGTTTGTTCAGAGTGAATTAACACTGTGTTAAATCCATTTCAAGGTGACAGTATGTAAAATCTTAAGTGCAAGAGATAGCATTGTAAAGATCTAATTAGGTGCATAATATTAGACTTCAGATTGGGCATCTTACCGTTGTTGTATGATATCGCACACTAGATCTTGAACTGGAGGAGACCTTATACCAGCTTTACAAGTTGGAACCTGTCTTACATTGTAGAACCTGAAGGGAATGAACCTTTGCACCTATGTGTGATCACACAGTTCCAGGAAAGCTGATTTGGGTAATCCTTCAGTGGTTCAAAGGCCCAGAAACAATGGCAGAATTAGAGATGGCTATGTGCAAGGACCAAATAACACAAATATAAACAGTGTTTGGACTCACAAAGAGATTCCCAGTGGGAGAGGGTCTTCATCAGGGTTCAACTTTGAGCCCACTGGTGTTCGTACAGCTGATGGAACTTCATTAGCAAACAGGTGGGGGGGGGGGCAGATCTAGAAAGCTGCTGTACGTAGATGATGTGGCATTAAAGGCAGACTCTGAACAAGAACATCAGTAAAGGATAGGGGAATGGAATGAAAGTTTGACATTTGAATGGTGTAAGTGTTAAGAATGAAGCATTAGAGATAACTCATGTTACTCTGTGCAGTTTTTATCTTATTATATTCATTGTCATTGATTTGAATTATCAGCTACACAAATTATTGCATAATATTTAATTGCTTTAAGAAATGCTTCAACAGCAGTATCAAAGTAAGATAATGTCTATGTTATTTCCTAATGAAAGAAAGTGCTAACTGTTGGAAAATAAAAATTTGGATTTGGTGATATCCTGGTTTCCAGCTTCGTGTGCAGTTTTTTTCTGGATTTATTTCCTAAAGAACAACAATGATCGGAAACTGAAAAGGAGCTATTTCCATATCTTGATATTCTGTAGAAGTTATGCTACATCACTGTAAATGGGTAGTTTTAGTTTATAATTTGCTCAACCCCAAAGTGCCTTACTGGGAACTTCATACCCACATGACATTATGTTTTCTTTTCTTCTTAAAAACAAAACAAAAAAGAAATATGCCCTCAGAGTATGTGACATTGTTATTTTGTTCTCTTGCTTGAAGATTTTCTTTCAGTTCACTTAGAATGTTTTTTTTTGCTTTATTTTATATTTTACCACACTTCCCGATTGACTTCCAGCTTCCTCCAATGGCAACTCCTGTTTTCTTGAACCCTAAAATGTGACCCATGCCAGGAGAGTCTTCTAGCATAAATCTTACACATTGAGGTGGCCCAACCCCATGTAAAGGTTCTAATAGGTGCAAGTCACAAGTGACCACCAAGTGGAACGGTCCAGGAGATAAGCTGCCATACTATAGTTTACAGTGGACATTTCTCTTTAAACCTAATGGTGTGATGAACTAATGCCATGAGTGGATTATGCAACAGTCTTGCAGGGGGAAATATCCCCACTGCCATGGTGATGTATCTCTCAAACACCAGTCCTGCTACAATTAGGCACTGTACTATAGGCATGGCAATGGCATCAACTCCCTCCCATCTAGAAGAGGAAAGCAGGTCCTGCCTCCTTAGTCCTCTTCCTCATGTGTTAGTGATAGCAGGTACCTGAGTCACTAACTAAACTTGAGTTGGGTGGATCATAGGTAGGCCTCTATTCCTCCATACCAGTGTAGCTGACAACACTTAGAGTGAGAGTTCTTTGAGTTTTTGCTTTCTTTAATAATCTCTTGAGAGAGTCAATGCACTTTTTCTGTGGTTTACACCGACCTGTGTTTTTAATCTCTTAATCAGAATTTAAGAGACACATTCCTGTTAAAGCTACAGACAGAAGTTGAATTGGCTGCTCTTGTAAACATAATAATTTCTTATCTGAAGAAACACTTCCAATGATTACTTAATTCTGTCTTCTATCCAGAGGTGCCAAATTGTCTGTCAGTTATGATTCATTTTATCAGTTTGTTAACCGGAGTAGAACACTAATCCAAGAATGTTTGAGTTGCCCACTCGGCTGTAACTGTCATCTCACATGCCGTTTGCTTCATCAAATATTTGCATGAACCTCCAGTCACAAACATTTTCTATGACCTGTACTGTGAAATAGATAATAATTGCAAAACTACAATCTCTTTTTCTAGTATGGGGTTTTGGTATACTAACATTTTGAAATGTAATCAACAAATTATTTGTATAAGTTATTTGATAACAGGTTAGTGAACTACTGATATAGGGTCTAGTTCAGATGATCGAATTTTTAAAATGTCGAAATTTGTATGGCTGAGACCATATGACTGACTATTTTAAAAAGTCAAACTGTTTATACTGAGATTGTGGTACAGTGGGGATTGGGGAAAATGCCCTTTTTCCCCTCACTGTTGTGTGATCTTGGAATTGGTATATATATATATATATATATATATATATATATATAAAAATTAACAGGGGGATGTGGGGGTACAGGGGACTTACCCCTCTGCAAAAACACAGCTTGTATTGTTTTCTCATGTTTTGACTTTTTAAAATGGTAAAAAGATGGTCTCGAGCATATGAATTTTGACATTTTATGAATATGATCATCTGAACTAGATCTACTGATATAACAGGTTAAAGTTGCCACCTTTTCAGAAGCCCAAAATGGGATAATCTTTACAGAAATATGATTTTGCAGGGCAAATCATATTGACAACAAATGCTAAGAGCCGGATTTCACTTTTTTGCCAAAAAACACACACTAGAATGCAAGTTGTTTGCATTGGTTCATGTCACATTAAAGTGTTTCACGTATGTTTCTTAACAACTAGAGGGAAGTTAGAAGCTATTTCTTGTGCTAAAATCTCAGGAAATTTGCCATTTGTCACATTTTTTTACAGGACACAACTGCCCAAATAGAGAATATCCTGCATAAAAGGACAGATAGTAATCCCATAAAAGTACTTCACCCAAATACAGAGTAACATGTCAAGAAGTGAAACATAAGTATAGAAGAAAAGGATATTGAAGAATTTCATGTGTAAAATTGGAAATAAACAGCAATGAAAATGTCTTACTTCCTACATGTGATATTAATCATTTCATAGGATAAATATAAAACTGAACACGACCACCATGTAATAATAAATAAAATCCAGTATTTACCACCACGTAATAATAAATAAAATCCAGTATTTACCACCATGTAATAATAAATAAAATTTCATAGGATCATAGGAAGTTACTAGGCTATTGGCCCTGAGGGCTATATATATATATATATATATATATATATATATATATATATATATATATATATATGCCTAGCCAAGATTTTAGCCCATCGTGAGACAAGTCAGCACCCGATGCGCCTGTATAGAATTTAAAAGCAGGTAGCATATACATTTTAAAAATGTATGTATGTATGTATGTAAGGATGGTTGTATGTAAGTATGTATGTATGTATGGATGTATGTATGTAAGGATGTCTGTAAGTGATGGTCCAGAGAGAAATGTTCCACAAACAGTAATGAAAGTACATTTCAAGGGAGTATGACATATACAACATGTAATAGTTGAATGAAGAAGTACCTGTCCAGTAAAACTGATAAATAGCCTTGGTATTCACTCATGAATAAAATAAGCAAGATTTACATGAATGAAAAATACAAACAGACTTTGTAGCTTCATTATGTCGTACACAAAAGAAATTGTGAGACGTCTAGTAACTTCACCCTATTATATAAAAAAGCATAAAACTGGAAAATCGACTATATATATATATATATATATATATATATATATATATATATATATATATATATATATACACACACACACACACACACACACACACACATATGGTATAATGCAGTTGCGTATCCACTACAGGCTCAAAGACAAAAGTGAACATCAAATATTCCATTAATTAGAAGGACAAAAGAGTTATTATTGGTTAGTTCTAATGTAGTGGCAACAGGTATTTGTGTATTATAGATAAACTACTGTTCCTATAACAATGGCATTTGCAGCAGTCTGTAGGTACTACCTCAGTATACCAGTAGATTATTCCAGCACACTGGAAATAACTTTCTAAACACTCTTTTCCCAACATGTAGGATGAATGTGGGATGTTTTAAGGTCAGAGCTCCTTGTTCAGTGGGTCTAAGAGGATGATGATGATGTATTCCTATTTCTACCGTACTTGCTAATGGTAGACAATGCTCAAAATACCTTAGTCTCTTAGTGCAAATGCCCCCAAATAGGTACAGACTTTAAATAATGCTCTTATAAATTTAGAAAGTGGCTAGAATAACAGGATTTGTGTTCGCATACATTTTCTGAAGGAAATGAAGTCCAAAAGTAAAATGTGTGTCATTATTTAATAAATTAATTTCTCAGTGATTTGCCAGAAAAAAAACACAAATTTTATGAGGAACTGACCAAAAATATGAGGCGAAAATCTGTACTGTTGAGAGCAATAGTACTCAAGATGCAATAACTTAAAAGTGATTGTAGTTTTCAGTAGTTATGCAACTCTGGCAACTATTGCAATCCACTTGGTCCTTTGCATAAGCACGCCATAATGTACTCTGCTACATGATAAGGTAATGAATTGGCATGTTTTTCTCAAAGACATTTGAAGTAGTTGAGTATTACAGGAGGAGTGTAATTTCACTAATGAAACTGTATATTACAATTTTGAGTTGAATTCTTTAACATACTTTTTTGAAATACATAATGGCCTTGTTACAGTCTGAGATCTGATCATAGTCCTTATACTTTATTTTATTTCCATTTATTGACTGGGGTAAAGCACGGATCACAGTGGAAAATTAATGTTTACTATTTGTTTCTAACTTACCTTTAGGGCACAGTTTAAGTTTTTTAAACAAGTGTAAAGACAGAAGCCATACTTGTGAAGGAGATCTCTTCTTAGCCCATTATTCTATTTGTGATACAATCAGTGGGGACTCATTTTTACCAGAACATGGAAAATATATAACTTTACCTTGCTACTTTTTTAATAAAATTGTTGCGTTAGTACCTCTGTGGCTGTACAACACATATTAAACTAATAATCACATTTTCTGCTGCTAAAGCAATTCATACAGGAGCATGACTCCAAGACTGAGTACTTGGGTATCTTTTCTTTTCCCTGTTTACATATAAATTGGAAGTACTTCATCATATATATTATGCCCCAATATAACATTTTATGCAGATGCCTTTGTTCTCCTAGATATGGCCAATGAATAACCATTATCAAAAAATGAACTATGAAATTACTTCTTTCTAGCTCTGGAGAAGTTATGGTTCCATAGTCCCACTGATTAAAATCTCAGAAACCCCAAGTAGTAGCTTCAGAATTGAACGATGATTAAATAATATCAACTCCTTGCCATCAGTGATATGTTTACTTAACACGTATCTTATCAATTCCTTGTACCTTGTCCTCACTTTACAAAAATCACACTGTTGATGTGTAATAACATTATCTTACAATGTCCAGTACCTTATAAAGCAGCAAGACTTTCAATTGAAAAAAATGTTTTTGTATCTAACCTAGAATATGGCCTACCCATGTTGATGTCAGGTCAGAAATTAACACTTAATTGTTAAAGATAACTTTAAATAAAATGTTCAAGTCAACTGTAATAGCCAGTAAGTGGGAGTGCTAATGCATGTCTCCAGTCAAAGCAAGATCCCTTCCACTCCCTTTCCCCTTGCCCTGGTTCACAAACTGCTCTTTTTATTTATATTCCTTTCTTGTGCACAGACTCAGACCAGCCCCCAAATACTTTTTAGGGAAGGGGCATTTTTAGCCCCTGCAGCTGATTATCAGCTGCTCCCAGGGCATCTTTTCATCTACTAGGTCTGCTGATCCTCCTTTTCGCCATGGACTATCTCTGATCCATGATCAGGCCCACTGATGAGATCAAGTCATGTGATGCAGCATCATACTTTTGCCAGGGAGCATTTATATTTTATTTATTCATGTGTATGCATATGCTAGCACCACTTCATGAATGGAATAAGAAGTGGGCATCAGCACTGCCTAGCCCCTCAGTTTTACAAAGGATTTGGTTTCAGCAGGATGCCCTACACACCCCAAGGCAGCATTCTTGCTCTTTTACCTGGGAGTTCAGTGCACTAGTGTGCCCCAAAAGTGCACCCCTCCCCCTTGGATGAGCAAACCCATCCTTCTTTCCTGTCTGTGTCATCAGGCCGCTAACTAATATTCAAACTTGTGTCACTTGGGCTGTAGTCAGGGCTTTATCCCTTTTTGCAACAAGTGCAGTTGGCTCTCACATGCTTCCTGCCTTCATTTACAAGATACAAATACTATGACCATCACATACACTACAGTGTGAAAATTGCCATCCCCTAATGTGCAAAATATATCTGACTTCAACGCTTTAGAACATTTCTTCATGCTCATCTTAAAACTTCATGTTCAAAGTAATTGCTGCCACGTATTAATTTCTTATACATCTAACTTACTGATACTACTATTTATGTGGAATTTCTCTTTCTTCTGTAATTCCCCAGCTCTCAAACACTCTGTTACTACTAATGTCCGACCATACTCTCCTTTTAATCTATAAATCTTTTGCCTTATACTGTGTTCACATTGCTCTGTTTCTTTCATTTCTTCTGCTGCCCTTTCGCAATAACACTCTTTATCTGTTCTCAGTAAATAATGAGTATATTTCCACTTCTGCTTTTCTGCATCATTACCCTATGTGAATTACCTAAATACTAGTATTGCTGGATTAGCACATGCCATTCACGACTGGTTCTGTGCATTATTTGCATTGCTTACTGGTGTAGCCTCTGGTTACCTTGTGACCTTGAGCAGAATAAAGTGAATATCAGAAAAAGTACTGAAAGGCTACTTTGTATGAGGTTTCTGTGTTTGATGTTTGTGTCATAACAATGTTTGCAAACTATTCCACAGCTACAGTTGCTCTGACATATACATTAATTCTATATATACATTAATTCTATATATACATTGTTTTTAATGTATGCATCTACTAAATAAGAATTTCACCGTTAGCTAATCTGTGCAGTTTCTTGTGTACTGTTTACATTTCATTGTTAAGATGAATATCTCAGAAAGCCAAACAAGTCACATGTTCTACAAAGAATGTCTTTTATCTTGCAATGTCACATTTGGTTTAGGGCTCTATGCTTTTGGCCCACGCTATACATGAAGGGGATGTTGTACTACTTTACTTACCAGGTTAACAAATAAAGACAAATTATCCTGACTTTCAAGCAATTTATGCTGTAGCTCATTATAAGCTGTGTGTAATATGGATGAGGTTGTGAATGGCACCATCCTGCTGTAATTAGCTGCTTGTTACACTTGTAATTAATGTAGTTAACATAGTTTAAAGTGTGAATGATGTTTATTTGATTGTGTTTAACTTCTGGGTGATTATTCTCATTATTTACCATCTCTTTAAGTTCTTGGCTCCTTGTGTCTACATACACTGCAGTAATGAATGGTTCTGGAACTATGCTGTGCTGACTTTGTGACATGTAGCATTCATAGAAATGACACATAATGGTAGTGCACTAAAATGACACAAATAAGTCTGAAGATATCCATAGACCTGGGAGAAGGGCTGCTGCTGCTAGGATACATTGAGGCACACTGGGCAAGAAAGTGCACACAATATATGTAATTAGGCTGCTAATTGTGTGCATACAGGCTGATATATACAGGCCATAGACTTTAGCAAAATGCACCTACTGGTCAGCAGATGTGATAGTAAAGTGCAGTATTTGTTGCCAACTAACCAAACACAAAAACACTGCCTTACTGGCACACTCATAGAAGCCTCCAGACCAAAGCAGAAGTACAAAATGAAAAATACCCCATCTTTATCTAGCCCTTCACCACCCCCACTCACATGCTTATAGCCAGCTAACTCCAGGCAAGTTCTATGTACCCAGTCTAAGGCTCACTATGCAGGAGAGTAGCAGTTTGTGTACCTTTTGTGCTGCCAGATGGATAGTGCTGACATGCTGTGCTTACCCAGGACTATGTAATGAGAACAACTCAGGTTTCATGAACTTTCTTGCCACTTACTGAGTAGTGTGGAAACATAGGCTACACATGCTTTGTGCTTTAAAATCAGAGATCAGAGAGTTGAGCAGCAGCACGCGCGCACACACACACACACACACACACACACACACACACACACACACACACACACACACACACACACACACACACACACACACACACACACACACACACACACACACACACACACACCAGTACAAAGATATATACATATGCGTGTGTGTGTGTGTGTGTGTGTGTGTGTGTGCGTGTGTGTGTGTGTTTGTGTGTGTGCACGCATGTGCACCTATCTGCCTGTCTATTCATGTGGATATGCATTTGTCTATTATTTATTTTGTATATTCCACTTTTCTAGTTCCCACATTGTGCATGGACTGCTGCACTTTACTCCAACTGGAACTCGTATCTTTATCTGATGAAGTCCGGCTAAATGGTTTTGGATGAAAGTGCTTACAATAAAATTTGGAGTGTTAAGTTGTACCTACGCTTCCTTTTGATTATTTTATTAGTCTACAATAGAAGCTTAGTTTTATTAGGATTAAGTAGTAATTGTGCTTCCATTTAACCAGGCTTCAATAGAGGTGATGGCATCTTGTGTAATTTTTAGGAGATGTTGAAAGTCGTTGGAGGAGGAGATAATAACAGAGTTGTCAGTGTATATCAAAGTGTACTTTGATAGGAGGGAGTATGAAGGTTGTTAATAAAAATGTAGAAAAGCAATGGTCCAAGAATGGATCCTTGAGGGACTCTTGTTCTATTAAATTGGTATTTTGACAAACTAGGTTTCCACCTGACACATTGCTGACTATTGGTTAAATAAATGGAGAACTATGTTTGAGTAGGTTGAGAACATCCTACAGTTGATAACTGTTGTAACACTGTAATGAAGGCCTTTGATAGGTCTAGTAGGATTTCTGATGTTATTTGACCAGTGTCCATAGCTTTATTCATGGTATCTGTGAAGGATAGTAGTGCAGTGGTAGTGCTATATGCTGGTTGAAAACCATGTTGGGTAGGTGCAAGGAGGTTGTTATCTGAAAGATGTTTTAGTAGTTGTATGTGTATGCACTTTTCCAATATTTTAGATAATGGGGAGAGAATACAGATGTGTCGATAATTTGTTAAATCGTAGTTTTTTCCACCCTTATGTAAGGGGATTATAAGATTTTTTTCCAGAGTGTGTGGGGACATCAGATTCTGAAATAGATCTATTGATTAGAATGCTAACTGGGTAGGCTATTGCATCAGCAGCAAGTTTTAATTATTCTGATAGAAGGTTATTAGCGGATAGGGGGCAAGGTTTTAGTTTGTTAAAAAGCTTATGTATTAGTGAGGAGGGTGCTTCTGCAGTGTTTTGCCAAATTTCCTTCAGTTAATATAAACACTAGTCTATGTCTCCCTGGAAAAGGCTCATAGTCTCACTGGCAATTACCAGGCCAAATATATAGTACATAATAAATATACAGTGTTTGTGTTTTCTACTGCGACAACAAATAATAATAATATAATGTTTTTCTTTAAAGTCTAAATGTTTGTCTGAGGTTTTGCATCAATGAATTATCTATGGTAGAGAATGGAATCCTGAAATGTATTGAATGTGTTAGACGCGTTTCAGCAAACAGAAATAACTATTATTCAGTACAGGTGTACAAATCTGCACTGTGAAAGAACATTGCTTAAATGAAAAGGTATGACTAGTGTGAAGCCAACAGGCTACATAGAGCAATATAAAACTAAAAAAACTCCACACTCAGACATTCCAGACAAAAGGTTATTCAACTCCTAAACAGATTAAAAGATGCTTATCCTAGTTTATAAGGATTTTTGGCCAGAACTTTGTGCTCCTTCAGTTCTTGTATGGAATGTGACTGCCAAAGGCTGATGTAAATCTTTCATCACATCCTGAGTTATTCTCTTACTTTTGCACACCTGTAAAACAGCCCATTCGTGTAGGCTATATAAGTAAGACAGTACCCACTGTACAGTAGTTTCTGCCAATTTGTTCATGTAAGCTGTATAGAAAAATAACTGTAGCAGTTAATCTAATCCATGGCAGTGAGATCATAAGACCAAGAATCTTGCCTCTCATTTGAATGACCACTCCAAGTCTTATTTTATTTTATTTTAATTATTTTAATGGTCTTAGAGGAATGTTCCAGATCTAGATTTATGGCAAGTTAAGTCAGGGCTTCCATCAAAAGGAGATTTGTTTGTCCCTTTGTTGTGATGTATGTTTTTGATGTATATTCAATGTCAAAGAATGGTACAGAGAATTAAGAGGAAGACAGCATAAATGTATGAGGCTGTGGGTATGAAAACTTGAAAAAATCTGAGCAAAAGCCTTAAATGCGGTATACTCCTGGGATACTGGATATTATAATAAATGCATCCCATCATGTGTAGCTGACACCAGGCACAAAATAGTGTTACAGTGAGTATTTAAAGGGATAAAATGTAAGTGGGGAAACACTATACAATCTGCAATTACCTGCAAGCCTGACAAGTGACTAATGTTAATAACAAAAGGTTTGATGGACACTTTCAGTGACTTTTTAAGTGACATGTCTTAGGAAATGAGTTGAGACAATGTAAATGAATTCTGGGAAGTATCGCAGAAGAAAGGGAGTTGGAACCCATTTTGGGGTAGATGTAAGAAAGCACTACTTTACCCAGTAGATGGTTGATAACAGTAATGGACTAAATAAGGGTGGTGTGCTGAGCATAATACACTGAAAGCTTCAAGGAAGCATGGGATAGATGGAGGTAAGGGGTGAGAGTAGAGGGTGGGGCAGCTGCATGGGGTTAGCTGAAGCAAAATGATGACAATATACTGATGTCTCCTCTCAGACTAGTGGTACAGAAAACAGTGGAAAATACTGTCTATATTCTTCAAGGCTCAGTGCTTAGACCATTCTTCTTCAGTATGTGTATGCATTTTTTTTTCTCAGGACCTTTCCACATCCACCAGGTTTAGTGAACCTGACTAGCCTCCCCTGGGCTAAATCTAACCTATGGCAGTGTCATACATCTGCCACGGAGTGCTTTCCTCCTTCGTCGCAGCCCCTTTATTGCCTAGTTACACCCTGTGGTGGGTTGTGCAATGTGCATCAGTGCTCCACCACCCCTCATTTTCACAAGGGTCAGCATCAGCAGGATATCTCACCTATCCACAGGCAACACCATGTATGGTTGTTTCCTCTGATCTAGACAAGGGAAGCCTTCTGTGACAGGCATGCCTATCCTCTCGGCTTCTGCTGTCAGGCACCCAAGCTGCTATTCAAACAGGCCACACTTGGGCCATAGTCAGGGCTTAGTCTCTTTATGCCACTGGCACATGCTAGTATTTATATGAGTTACATTGTGGATGGACTGAAAGCAAAGTTTGTGTCTTTTCAGATAATATTAAGATCTGACATAGATCTGCAAGAAAGGGTAGTCTGTAGGTCATGAAAGTGACCTTCCAAAACTGCACGAATGATGTAAGGAATGACAGCTTAGATGTAATGTGCAAAAATGTATCAGTAATGTAACTGGTAAGGAAATTGCATAGATATGCCAAAACTTAAGTGGTATCCTAAACTGGATATGCTCTAGAACATCCCTTGGTGTCCTGGGATCAACTGATTGACCAGTAGAAAAATCCTTTCTTAGACTCAGGCTAAAGAGTGGTTTGAGTCAGGCAATAAGTATTCATACCAAAATCTCCATCTCTGCCATTTTAAATAAGTTAAGGTGGATGAAAGACACTGCAGTTGAATTTGGCCATTTCCATGGCACCAAGAGATAAAACTCTGTCTGCAGCACAGGCATCCCAGGTTTGGTTTAAAGGACTGCAATGTGGAGAGCTGGCGGAATAAGTGAGGAAAGGGTGGGAGCAGCCAGTGTTGGCATTCCATTCTGCAGGATGAGATGGTGGTTTTGATCTATCTTTTCCACTGGTAAGTGAAGGCTTGAGGAACACAAAAGCAATTGATACAATGAGGACATGGGCTTGATGATGACAAGCTGTTTATGGTAGCTTTAATAAAGTGCATAATTGGGAGAACATTCTTGTCAGTGAGAAGGAGCTTTAAGTCATAGCAGGGATGTGAGTGCTTCATGTCAACTGTCAAAGGGTGACTCTAGGGCTTAATATGAAACACGCTGTCTTCATATTCTTGAGACAATTGTAGGATAGCTTCTGATAGGAAGGTGCTATCATATAGTTCCACTGGCTGGGAAACAGTTCAGGTCCATCCTTTAAGATTGATAACTCTGGTGAGGGAGTGAAGCTAAACCTTCAGGAAGCTTGGTCAAGGTAGCGTGCAGTAGAAAAGTCACCCAAGAATTAAAGTGAGGAGCTAGGGACAGTGATTGGAGAGCCCAAAATACCCTTTATGGCTGTCAGGATGACAACCTTCCATTGGGTGATCTTGTCCCACTCACACATCTGACTTAAGAGCTCTACTGTGTTGATTTGTAACACAACCAACCTGCCTTTAACTCTACTACCTGATTTTACATGAAAACTGTCCTGTGACACCTGGGAAGTAACCTTGTAACTTATTTTATACGCTAGGGTGTGCTAGTGCTGACTTACAAATTTTGTTTAGTGCCATGGTCATTTTCACCTGAAACTGATTTTGCATGTTCAACCCTGATGAGCAAAGGAGCTACTGATGCTATTTCTGGATGAACAGCTATTATTATATAGCTGTGTCAAGTTTAATTGGCCTTTGTGTGCTAGGATTTCAGTCTTTGTCCAAGGGGAAAATCAGACAAATGCTTCATCCCTTGCATTGCCATTAGCCCCACCATTCTATGCCCCTTTCCCCATCTTCACTGCCCATCTTTATGTCCAGTTTGTCATGTAATTGGCCATGTTAGTGAGTGCTAGCATGTCTTTTTATTGACTTTTTATGGAATTCTTATATATGATTGTGTCACATTAAACAGATTGTAGCAGTTTTACTGAAAAAAAGACAATCTAAGATGGTGATGGCGATTTTCTGTTTATGGAACCAGATAGAAAACCAAGTGTTGTGCAATGATTTCTGGACTACTGCATAATCATTGTGATTTCCAGATAAAACAGCAAAATTGGGTAAGTGGTAACCCTATTGCTTGTTCTTATGGTCTATTTTAAAGCAGTATTTGTGGATGTCACCACTCTATTGTGTTGGCCAATGACATGACTGAACTGCCTTTAACTCTGACACTCAATTTGATTTGTAAAATTGTCCCAAAAATCTGAGAAGTAACCCTTTTAATTAATTCATATATTACAGTGTGCTAGTGGTAATTTAAAAATCATGGTATACTTTTATGGGAATTTTGCATCTGAAGCATGTCTAGCCGATACTTTCTTGGAGAGAGACTGGGCTATTGTTGATAATGCATGCATTAATGTTGGTAAAATAGTACTAGTAACTTAATTGTCCTGTGACTGCTTTAAACTTGTTTTGTTTGTAGATGCTGCCACTCTGTTGTGCTGACCTGTGACCAACCTGTCTTGATCTTTGCTGCCAAACTTGACTTGAAAAGTGGTTTCACAATATCTTGGAAGTAGCATTTTTAGTTATTTTATACATTGTAGTGTGCTAGTGCTAATTTAATAGTCTTGTTTGGTGCTGTGATCATTTTGTATGTGTGGTCAAGTTGGTTCCCCACAGGTGAGAAAAAGGGATACTGATGTTGTTTCTGGATGAATTACTGATGGTTACACTGCAATATTAGTTTTAATTGACAAATATGCACTTGTAATCTGCTTTAAATGGGTGCTTGGAGATGCTGACAGTCTGTTGTGCTGACCTGTGATATAATCAACTCTGCTGATGATTTTACTTGAAAAACAGTCCCATAATATCTGGCAAGTGCTATTCTTTGCACAGTGAGTTTAAGGAATATACAATACAACCAGAAAGCATATAACTGCCCTATTCCTCCCAACTCCTATTCCCTGGACTAGTACAGCCTAATGCTTACCTATGCCTGGCTGTACCTGAGTGGGTTTGGTGGCAGATTGCAGCACAGTCTGTGTGATATTGGATTTCGCACTGTTGCTTGTCATTCCCTCCTGTGTATTTCTCATCTATGGTTGATTGTTTATAGTGTCGTGTTATATTGTGTCCTTGGTTTCAATGAATGTTTGCTGCCCTGTTATAGTATAATCAGGGTTGTGATAGTGAGGAAAAGAACACATTCAGGCAGCAGTTGCAGGACCTAGCACATAAAGTAGTACAACTTGAGTTGGTGTTAATGGGGGATCTGAATGCAGACATCAGGACAGAAAGAACAGGATATAAGGACCACCTGGACCCACATGGATGGCAACAGGAATAAAGAACAAGAGGCTATTCAAGACTTATGTCTGGCAAATGGGTTGATGGTGACCAACACATGGTTCAGTCAGAGAGAAAGTCAAAAAATTACATACAAGAGTGGCCACCTTGCAATTCAGGTAGACGTCCTCTTAGTAAGCAAAGGGCATTGGGAGTATAATGAGTGATTGCATTGTCATCCTTAGTAAAACAGTCAGCCCTCAGCATAAACCACTGATTGCCACAATCAACAGCAAGCAGTAGTCAGAGATGGCTCTAAGGTCAACAGAAACTGGGCTGAAGACTTGGAAGTTGACTGGAGAGAAAGCACAAGAGTTCAAAGAAATACTTAGGGCTCTAGCACCTCAGGAAGAAGAGGAAATAGGTAGAGGTGAAGAAGAAGAATGGCAGCACCTTAAAACAGCATGTGTGAGGACTACAGATCAGATATGTGGCTGAGCCAGGTATGGAAATAAGGTACATAATGAAAGCTGGTGATGGAATGCAGAAATCCAGGAAGTCATCAAAAGAAAGGAGTGCAAGAAAAAGAGGGAGACAGGAAGAAAGAAAGAATGCTGGTGAGTTAACATAGAGGCTAAGAGAGCAGTTGCAATTGCTAAGAACAAGGCTTCAAAGGCACTCTACCAACTTCTGGAAAGTGACTCAGTAGACAGTACAAGGAAACACCATCAGATTGTAAGGCAAAGATAGAAAGATAAAGAAGACAGTCATCAGACACCCTTCATAAGGAAGGCCAGCAACAACCTACTCACCAGTCCACAGAATATCACAGACAGATAGGTGGAGTAATTCTAGAAGTTTCTGAATAAAGATAACCCCACAGAAGCAGTACTGCCCCAGACACAGCCTACAATGAAAGAAGAAGAGAAGCTCACCTAGAAGACGTAAGGACAACACTAAGGAGAATGACGTCATGGAAAGCAGCAGGCTCAGATGAGGTCACAGCAGATGTAATAAAGACGTTGGTGAGATAGGAAAGAAATGGTTCACAATAGTATGGATAGAAAAGTGTAGCCCAGATGACTGGAGAATATGCATACTAGTGCCAGAGTACAAGAACAAAGGGGACATTCACAACTGTGAGCAGTATAAAGGTATCAAACTCCTGTTGCAATGCATGGAAGTGCTGGAGTGGATGACTGATAAACAAATCAGAGAAACAGAAAGTTAGATGGTAGATGAGCAGTTCAGATACAGCTCAGGATGCAGTACAACCACCCTGACGTTTGCAGTGAGACAGATAGTTGAGAAGCAGCTAGAGATGAGGAAAGTGTCCACTTGGGCATTTCTAGATTTATCAAAAGCACATGACAAGGTCCCAAGATTTGGGCAGCCCTGTGATGGTTCAAAATCTTGGAAACATTCATAGAATTAGTGCAGGCTGTGTACAAGGACTTGGTGACACATGTTCAGACTCATAAAACTTTCCTTTGCTGAAGTGGTCTAAAAATCGATTTCAAACCACAGACCACATTCATCAGAATGGTTTGGCCAAGCCATTAAGGATATAAGAACAATCCAGTTGTCATGGTAATGTGCTTACTATAGGTCACTACACAGTTCAGCAAATTGATGTGACACTCACAAGGCTGAGCAGAGACAGGCAGCTTCTCAGGTACTAAAATCTGCCAAATCATCAAGGCACTTAAGTCCCTTCATTCCAAATATGAATATGATATTGTCATTTTTCAGTGGATGTAAATGAATTGCAATGCACCCCCTTAGACTATATGGCAGGGGACACACTGGAGCTCTATGAGTATGTCTCCATGCCTGGAAGGAAACTAATTCTGAGCTCATAATTTAAGCAAAGAAAAAAAAGATTGACTTTAATAATTGATTTAGTCACTGATGTCATTCTGAAGGGCCAAATGTGTGTCATCCTGGAGGCAGATGAAAGACAGTCCTGCCTTTTTTACCAAGGATGGCCAGGCCCTATTTCCCCAGAGCTTTTGCATACTGGCTAGCACATTCTGTTGATTCATAGTGAATTTTTAGGCAATGTCAGTCTACTCAGGCTGACAGTCTAACAAATCCAAATCTGGAAAATATCTATGTAGCCCTGCTAAGTGCCCTGCTAAATGCTCTTCCTCGATGTCTTCCCATCTCCGGAAAATGTGGATACTTGTGTTCTCACTGACACATGATTCTAGAGCATTGACAATGAACCCTCCTTACTGGGCTTCTCTGCTTACTACTCATTTAGGCCTACAAGTGTAGATAGTTATAATGCTGGTGGTGATGTGTCTGACTTTATCTGAAATGCTGTCACCTCTAGCCTGATTGACCAGTTAAACAACCTCAAACTCCTCTGTTTTCTAATATCAGTAAACAAGACTTTGTATCACATCCTGGCCAAGTAAAGAACCCTGCCCATAACACTTTTAACGTGAAACATATCTTAATAAAGTAGAATTCCTTCTCATTCAGCAGACGCCATCTTTCTAGTTAACCTCCCCTCCATAAATTGGTATATCTGTATCTCTGTGAATAACTATACATAAAATATAATATAATAAATATGTGCAGCACTTCCTTTGACTTTATCATGGCAAACACCCTCAGTCAGATAGTACGTCCCACACTATAGGGGCTAACAATCTTGTTCTCACCAACTTTGCCTCTGTTTACTCCTTGTCCATTGTTATTCCCTCAATGGTCAAGTCAGCTCACCATGCTGTTTTATTCACCACATGGTTTCAGTACAGGCCAATGACAAAGCAGCCCATCTTTAGGGACATTTCCAAGGGCAACTGCCTTGTGTTTGATGATGACTTGTCATATTTTAACAGTTCCCCACCCCTCAATGTCTCCACAACAACATACCCAGAGTTCATATTCCCAATTCAAATATTACATAGAAGCTTATGTTTCTACTCACCACAATTACAATGCTAAGTTAAGAAACAAACTCATCTATTGCATTCCAATTATAAACAAGTTCTACAAAGCAAAGAAAAAGTTCATTGCTCTAAAGAATAATGGAATAAAAACTCTGTGTTAAAACCAACATCAAAAGGATTAACAAACAACTCAGGATCAAGATCAAATCCTGCAGAGTTAATTATGAACTAAACATTGCTGTGTCAGCAAAATTTGATTATAAGACAATCTTTAATTAGGTGAAGAACTTCAGAAATAATACCCACATTGTACCAAGCTTATCTCTAATGGCATCATCTACTGAAACCCTTAGGATATACTGTAGCTAACATCCTAACAGATACATTCAGCCATACCTTTTCTCCTCTGTAACCTCCAGCCTTTGCAACACAAACTGTCTAGTCCACACCACCCCTGGACTGGTTATCACCTCTGAACAGATACAAAAAGCCATCTTCAAGACCAAAATCACCAGCTGTATGAGTCAAGATAACATATTAGGCTGTTTCCTGGTCAGTATGAAACACCCCTATCAGACCTCCTCCTTTAACTATTCAACCACAGCTTCTCCACTGGAAATTTACTGGAGAACAGCTGTATTAGTTTCCCTCAACAAAGGAAGCCTCCACATGGACTCTGGCAACTATAGGCCTATCAGCTTTACCAGCATCATTTGCAAGGTGATGGAATATATAATCATGGGCTTCATAAGCATGAACAAAGGGAACCTACAATCCCTAGATCCAAACCAGTTTGGCTTTTAAGAGGTAGATCATGCCTATTAAACCTAGCTGACTCTTTAAAAATATCACAGAAGCACTAGGTGAGGGGTGCAAACAGATTGCCTTGATTTAGCTTAGGCTTTGAATACTATACCACACTCTGGCATCATTGACAAACTCATCAAACTCAATATAAATCTATATGTAATTCCTTGGACTGCCATCTGTCTGACTGATAGACACCACTGTAATAGAATTAATGGCACACTGTCTTCCAGGAGAACTTTGTTTTTGGAGCACTTTTGTTTGACATTCAGTTTTCTGATGTCAAAGACTTCTTACTAACCAACTTCGTGGTTGATTTTAAACTTGGAGATATCATCAGTTCTCATGAAGAAACTTAGATCCTCCAACACAACGTAAGTTCAATTAGCTGAAAGTGTCAGGAACATAGACTAAAGCTGGACACCAAAAATGTAGCATTGTTCAGTCTGGGAAATACATCTACCATATAAATGGTGCTACCCTTAAAATAGACACTGTCTTTAGAAACCTAGGCATTTTCATGTATAATAAACTTTTCTTTCACCATCGTTTATCGACTGTCATTAGAAAAGTCTTCTGCCTCATCCAGTTGATTACTAAGGGTATCTGCTCTTGGACTGAAGAGGTTATCATTCCCCCATACTCATTCCTTACCAGGCTAGACTAGAATACACTGCACCCTTCAGTAGATACTTGTCCAAACACCCAACCCAGACTGAGAAAACCCAGTGGTTGCTCATCAAAAAGTCTCAGATATGAACTCCCTATATTACCAATAGTATCTAAAAACTGTTTCTCTTCTCTGTCTCCTAAAAACTCCTGGGGATGATCTCTGCCTAGTCTACAAAGCTGTAAATGACCCAACCCTGCTTGGTCTACTGTGAATCCACAAGGCTGGTGACAACACAATGCAAGGAACATAAGCCTGTATTGCAATGTAAAGAGGACTTGTTGGTGTGAGAGATATCTCTTCCAAAGAATTCTCAACCGCTAGAATAAACTCCCACTCTCTGTGAAACAAATAACATCCCTCATGACTTTAAAATCTAATTTAGATTGATGGATGACAAGCCACAACTTTACCCTCAAGGCCTACCCCTTCCTTCCCTTATGAACAGGAGAATAGCTAGTTGGGTGTACCAGTGACACTCCATTGGCCAGGCTCAAATGACTTAACCGGGCTATTGCCTACTAGCAACATATGATCCTATAAACTTAAGAGTGAGTCGCGATAAAGCAGACTTCATCAGAATAAAGAAAAGTGCCCACAGAGTGATGTGGCGGTTACCACTCAGATGAGGTGGATTAGATGAAGGAATGGACACCTCTGGACTTTGGCTCAATGGTTGGCAGACATGAGAGGTAAAAGACATATAGGAAAAAAGAGACTACAGAAGATTTGCCAGGAGTGGATTTTCTTTCTCTTGGAGATGAAAGAAGAAGAAGGGACTGTTTCTAGTTAGTGAGCATTATAGAACTCTTAGGTTATAAATTGTAATAGTTGTGATTCTTTTAGGGTTGCTTGGAAGAGGGACCTGAGTATCGAAACTGACCCGGAATTTTGGAAGTTGCTTTGGAAAATGGACAGATATTCTGGTAAATCCCATAAATTCTGGATTTTTGCATGGAAGTGACTAAATAAGGGTTTTATATTCCCACTAAGATAGCAAAATATGATCATGGGGCTTCTTCAATATGTTTAGGTGTGACTGATGCTGTAAGTGTTTGATTCCTTATTTATGTAGTTACCAAAGACTCGTTCATGAAAAGACTTGGGTTCAGCAGCTCTGTGATTGATTCTGTCTTGGCAGAATTGTTTTGTCAGCTACTATGTGTTTATGAGGTTGGAGAAAGTGGAGAGATAAGCATGCCTTTAACTTGCATTGTTACTTCTCTTTATTAATGTATGTATGAATGTATGTATTTATTATTGCAATTTGATAGCTGGTTCTGAAATGCTTTTCAGCCATGACCTGGGCCCCAGAGGAACTGAAAACAGTATATAACATTACAAGACAGAAGTCATACAATGCTAGATAAAAGGAGCACTACTGAGAATGAATCCATGAATGCTGGTTATGCAATGCCTAGTAAGGAAGTACTACTGAGAATGAATACCTGAATGCTGGTTATACAATGACTGGCAAGGAAGTACCACTGAGCATGAATACCTGAATGCTGGTTATACAATGCCTGGTAAGGAAGTACTATTGTGAATCAGAACAGTAGGATGGAATTAGTAAGCAGTATTCAGTACTGTGCAACTGAATGGTACCAATAAGTCATTTAAAAGGTTTATATATTACTTACTAAAGCTTAGAGTTATGAAAACCTTATTTAAGTGAAAAAGGGGAGAAGTCAATGTGCAGGGTGTTGCTTAGCCTGTGTTGTTGAAGCAGCTACAGGTTGTTTCCTGTTTTAAGTGTTCCTTTAGCTTTGCTTTGGAAATTTGTAGAGATTTTTTTCTGATCTAACTTTTGAGGGAAGGTGGTTTCAGATAGCTTCAGCAATTTTTGCGAATGCTTTTTCACCTATGGTGGATCTGAATTGTAACCTTGTGAGAAATAACCCTCTTCTTGTGTGTTATGGAGTGTAAAGGAAGCTTGATTTTTCAGAGGTGGGCAGTGAGCAAGTGTGAGGATTTTAAAAATGTTTGCACCAAGCATCTGCAATGACATCCTTTGAACTGGGAGCCAGTTGAGACAATTAAGGAGGTCACAGTGGTGTGTTTACTAGCTGGCCAGGACAGCAAAGCTCTTCATGATAACATGCAAAAAAACTAATAACTACGAAGTGGAAACAAGTAGCTCTCTCCTTGATAGTCATGTTGCTGGGATTAAAGAGACAAGAAATAGATGTAAATAGATATTAGCTATGCCTTATTTTTTAATGTTTAATTATTTACCAATACACAGTAGTATGACTTTCACATAAAAAGAACAAAATGAAACATATCATTGACAAGACATATGTGATCTTATTATCTTAGCCATTTCGTAAATGATATATTAAAAGACTAAGATTTTACTCTAAGGGAAGCCTTATTAACAGGGGACTGATTTTAATTGAAAAGGTAACTCCATGGTAAGTCAGTTTGGTCATATGAGGCACTGCCTTTATTAAGAAAAATTTTAGAGTGTAATCCCTGCCCCAGCAACAGGGATTTGAAATTCATGTCAAGAATGTTTGAGTTTTGTTTATATAACCTGCTGCTTACTTTTACAAGGAAAAGTCTGCCTACAATTTTTGTTCCCTTTTTTTGTTACTGTTTTATGCAGTTCTATTCTCTTGTAGCTGGTTAGCTGGTTTTAGGTAGATTATTATCCTGAGTGTTTGGTTATCATTCACCTAGAATGTAAGAGTTCTCTTTGGGCACCCCAGCTATGTATGTATGTATGTATGTATTTATATATGTACATTCACGTCTATTTTTATTTTTCTAGTCTGTTAAGCCATGCTATAGTCTTCTAAAGCAGTGTTAATATTAAGTGTAAATAAAGGTGAGATGCATAAAGAGGAACACTGTCAGTAGAAAAGGAGGTCGCAATAACTCTGTGAAATGGTGAGGCACCAACTTTTTCTTAACATATCCTCTATCCCCCTGCATACTGCTCTCAAGTGTCAGGACTCCATCAATAGCTCATTCTTGACTTCTTACCATCATTCTTCTGTTACCTAACCTGCAACGCTCATAAAGGCTGTAGATAGCAATTATACATTCTTGTAAATAGCATGTCACCTGCAACATGCTTCCATAGATATCCCTGAGTGTAGTTTAATGAATAAACAACTGCAATAAATCACACAGCTGTTGTAAAGCTGCGCACAAACTCTGACTTCATTTGGATGGCACTTGAGAGTGCCTTTTAGATTTACTATTTTTATTCCTGTTTAAATCTGTACATATATGTACTGTTATTCTTACTGCTATTAATATGTACTCTAGTCTGTCCTAGTTTGTTATGGTGCATGCACTCCAGGTCTTCCTTAGAAAGGAGCCTAGGCTAAGGGAATCAACTTATTTAACAAAGAAACTAACAAATAAACAGACACATACATGCATGATTATATACATAAATAGATAAAACCATACATTTGTTCCTTCTATGGGTGAAGGCTAGTTGGTTATGTCCATGAATATCAACATGCTGCCAAGATGCCTTTTGATAATGTCCTTCTCCATCCAGGTACTCCCAAGGTGTACAGTGATACAAACATCAAAAGCAGTGTAAACATGAGCATGTGTTTTGATGTATGAATCGTACTACAACATGTCCTTTACAGCATGCATGCATAATGCTGTCTTTGTGTGTCAGCAAACTCCTCAGGCTTCCCTCAAGCTGACAGTGACCACAAAAATGATACATCGTCTCTTGTGAGCGTAAGGTTTATGAAATTTGTGGTGTGATCCAGATGTCATGAACTCATGACCAATTGCAGGTTTCTGTAGAAAAAAATGTCTGTATAGTCATGCCCTTACTGCCCCTGTTACCTCACTTGGTGGCAGTGATGAGTAAAATGACATGTTGGAGTGTAAGCTTTACCCTTCTGCATGTGACAACATCAAGGTTTTGTACTTGGCTCGCATAGGCACTGGAACCATAGAGCACAGGGGGAGGGGAACCCCCCCACTTTTGCAGATCATCCATACCTCTGTCCCTTTCATTTTCCGCTCCTCCCAAACTGCCACGATGACATCAGCGCACATATTTCTGGCTGGTTTTGTGAGTGGGAACAGATTTATTCAAGAAGCTGCTGCAGAAATGTGTGTGTGTGAAAATGCCCCCAGCAGGATACATCTGGTGGCTAAAGGTACTCAGTCTCAAACCCCATACCTTGGGTACAGGAAAAAAGAGCCTAAAGTCCTTATCCACCATCACTTGTGAATTTATGCCTCACATTTTTGTTCTGTTCTTTCTGGTTTGCAGGAGTGGTAAAACAAAACCTTTTATTCTAGCAATTTTCTAAGGTTATAAAATCAGTATTTGAAATGTGTCCCTATTATGGGGCTGTATTCCCCCATTATTGGCTTTGTTCTGTATTTTTGTGCTAAGAGGTTGAGAGCTATGGTGAAAAGTGAGAACTGAATTCACTAAATAATATGATAGCCATTTAAGTTTGTCTTCCTGTCTTTAAAGAAACTGCTTGTTTAGCTTAGTGGTATGTTGCTCTGACTATAGTGCAGTGCTCTAGGTTCAAGACTTGGCAGTGAAATGCAATGTGGTAGCAACATTTTATGCAAGCAAATTTCCAAAATTATACATGTAATGTTTAAAATGTGTCCCTGTTTTTTGGCCTTTTGTCCCCCACAATTGAAAATAAGTTCAAGAAGCTTTGTGACATGCCTATGGCTTACACTCTACGGTGATTCTGTATTTATATATTGTGCGTAGAAGTAGACTGTTATCATGGGAATGTTCTGAATAGGGCAGTTTTGTCATTATTGGTGCAAGCATTTTGCTCCATTGCCTACTGGAAAAATGTTCAAACAATAAATTTAAAATGCAGTTGTGTGCGGAAGAAGACTGTTATCATGGAAATGTTCTGAATAGGGCAGTTTTGTCATTATTGGTGCATGCATTTTGCTTCATTGCCTACTGAAAAATATTCAAACAATACATTTAAAATGCAATTGTGTGTGGAAGTAGACTGTTATCATAGAAATGTTCTGAATAGGGCAGTTTTGTCATTATTGGTGCATGCATTTTGCTTCATTGCCTCCTGGAAAAATGTTCAAACAAATTTAAAATGCAGTTGTGTGTGGAAATAGACCTTTATGATGGAAATGCTCTGAATAGGGCAGTTTTGTCATTATTAATTAATGCATTTTTGTTTCATTGCCTACTGGAAAAATGTTTAAACAATAAATTTAAAATGCGCTCTAACTTAAGTCTACCAAGTGTGCTGTATTATACAAGGAATATAATTTAATACAATCAGGAGGGTGAATCAAGGAATGCATACATGTATGCATGGCCCTAAAATGTGTTTGAAAACAACCCAGAGGAAAGTGTGAAAAGCTCAAAATCATGGGCAAATTTTAAGCTTTACTCTTGTTATCAAAGGAATGGATGAAGGTAAAACAGCTCACACCACATTACCTTGACTTGGCCAAGCCTTTTGACACAATTCCCTACTCAGGTGTAGTACAAAAGATGAATAGGAGAAAACACTTACATTGCCAGCTGCATTGCAACTTGGCTCACAGGATGCAGGAGATCAAAACAGGGGAAGAGACCAGTCACCAATGAAGCCCCCCAGGGTTCGGTGCTGAGACTTTTTCTGTTTGGCATATACATCTCAGAAGTAAAAGGAAATACTAAAGAGCTTTGGCCAGCTAAGTTTGAGATGGCTGCAAGCTAGGAGAAGTAATTGAATCCCCAAATGACTTAACCATCATGCAAGAAGGTTTGTTCCAAATAATAACTGGTGTCAAAATCATGACAATGCCCTCTAAGAACTGATCCAATTGTTTGGCATTTGGGAACTTGTGTGTACAGTGACCTAACTTTTGACCAACATGTGCCCAGAGTAATAAGAAAGCCTTTCTATATTGTACAGCTTATAAACAAATTGATTGTGACTAGATATAGAGATGTTGTTGTCTCCCTTTACAAAACACTCATTATATCAATTATTTTGTATAATGCCCACTTTGGCATATATCTGTCCAGCCCCATGCAACAATACCTTCAGAGATACCTTACTAAAAGGATACAAGCCCTAAACAATAGGTCTTGCATGGACCACCTCAAAGATTTATTACTATACTCAGTATCCTACAGAGTGCTTAGAGGTGACACTTACAAATGCCTTCTACCAGCACCTGCAGGACTGCAAGGATAAGGCAATCCCAAGCAAAACAAAGACTCTTTGTACCAAAGGCAAGCGTCCACTCTGGTGGACCCCAGCCATAAACAAACTCTACAACAAAAGGAGGAAGCTACTACAAGATAGAGCAAAATCCTTAAAAGGTAAGACACCCTTGATCACTATAAGTAAAAAACTAAGAGCTCTCATAAAATCATCCAAAGCAAATTTTGAGAGAAAAATAGCTAAAGACTCAAAAGACAATCATAAGGCCTTCTTTAGCTATGTAGAAACCTGGGAGGAAACTCCCAGATATGCTCAGAACTAGTTCAAAATGATGTGAAGATTACTGATCCTACAGACATTGCCAACATACTGGCTGAAAGGTTCAGTGCAAACTTCTCCCCTCCCCAAAAGGAGAGATATCTATACCTTGCAGCCCCCAAACATCTCCAACGCCCAAGTGAGAACTGCTCTCCAAAGCAAAAACACAGCATCCATGGGACCTGATGGTGTAATTAAACCCACAGCTAGGACAGCTGTTTAATCATAGTCTTACCTCTGGATCTGCAACTGTGGTCCCACCCATTAGCTTGACAAGCCTTATCTGCAAAGCCATGGAGAGGACCTCATAAATAAAGACATAGGAATTTGCAGACTTTGGATCCATCCCAGTTTGGCTTTGTCAAAGGCAGATCATGCCTTCTAAACTTGGTTGACTTTTTCAAACAGTAGCCATTGATGAGGGAAAGGCAGTCCATACAGCCTACCTCGATCTGGCAAAGGCCTTTGATACAGTATCATTGAAAAACTCATCAGCTTAAATGTTAACCCATACATCACAAGATGGGTTGCAAACTGGCTGAGTGACAGAACCCACAGGGTCAGAGTTGCTGGCGCCATGTCAGACTCAAAATATCCTTCAGAAGGGTCTCACAGAAACGGATAACTGGTGCCAGAGCCATGGCCTAAAGTTAAATGCCAAAAATGCAAGGTTATACCAAATAGGTGGCAATCCACTGAGTACAGAAGAAGTTATCGGACCCAGGTTGATAGTAGTCTGTCATTCGACACCCATGTAGCTAAAGTAGTTAGGAAGACTTTCTACATTGCCCACCTTATCATGAAGGGATTCTCATCTAGATCAAGGGAGGTCATAGTCTCCCTATACTCATCACTCATCAGACCAATGATTGAGTACAATGCCCCATTGAATGTATCTGACCCGACACTTGCAGCAGCTGGAGAGGCCACAAAAGTTCCTCACCAAAAGGATAAAGGGTCTCAAACATCTGTCCTATGCTGCCCGACTGAAAGAACTCCAGCTCTATTCAGTTTGCTCAGAGGTGACCTTTGCCTAACATACAAGGCCATGTCAAACCCAGATTTGATGAATATGCTTCACCTCAAAAATCTAGATCGGAGACTTAAACCTCGCTGGAGGGATAGATTCATCACCAAAGACTCCTATGCTGTGGAATAAAATCCGTATATGTGAGGCAGAGCACTGCTGGCCTTGTTCAAGAGAAATCTTGACCAATGGATGGGAGATCGCAGATATACCCCAGGGATTACCTCAGTGTCACTGCTCAACAGAGGCACAGCAAAATAATGGGTATAGTTCCCCATACTAAAGGGGCTAGGCTTGTAAATGCCCTTGGGCAGATAGCCTAGTATGAACCTATGAACCTATGAACATGTCTGGCATACAAAGCATCCTCCGACATAATACAGATGGACCCACTGAACATCTGCAAGTGAAATGGCATCAGAAATACTCAGTCCAGGTATCTAAACTGAATGTTGTAGAGAGATGGATATATATCACAGAGGCTTCCACTGATCCGGAACAGACTATCCATAAAAATAAAGCAAAGCTTATCCATCCATATTGAAATGCAACATGGATCTAAGGATGGGTAATGGAAAATCTACTCCAGGATTTCCCCGCATGCCACTAATGGATAGAGGCAGTTCCTAAATGCTGCATCCATTACACGGCCCCATCAAATTATCTATGGTATAATCATAGTTGTTCTCACTAGGGCTAATATACAATTATCAGCCATGGGGATAGCTAAGACCAATCAAAAAATGTTAATTCAAGCACCAAAAGGGAACTGGCTAAGCTTAAAATGTCCTCCAAGTGAACCTATATTGCGGTAGCAAATAGTTATAAAAAATTACCCTTTTTAGTTCACTAAGTGCCCCTGTCACCCTCTGTCCCCCCCAGTCTTTAACATCTTCCGGCGCCTATGCTGGCTTTGTCAATAACGTGTGGAATATGCTGACAGTAGTTAAATCATCCATAATGGCAATTATGCTGTACTGTTGTACTCCGTATCAGTCAAGCTTGGTACAAAATGAACTTCAGTGAGGATTCGTGAAGCTTGACGAATACTGGGGGTGGGGGTGAAAATTAATTATATCGAGTTCCAGCAAAAGTAAAGCAATCTTGTTTGGTTCTAAAGTGCTTGGCAAAGACAGGCCATACCTTCTTAAGGTTTTACTCATTCAAAGAATGATGAGGTTCTCTTTACCTTTAAATACATTGGTATTTACCTTAATTATCAGAGGAAATTTCTTCTACCTATTAACTATGTAACTGGAGAAATATAAAGAAACCTTTGCATAAAGTCAGCTTCAGTCTCTTTCATGAACCAGAACCATTTACTCCTCTTGTTACATTACATGCAAGTTGTTCTCAGCTCAGTGTTTGAGTTATATTGTAAAATGATGAAATGTCTGTCACAGAACAATCAAACAAACCAGATGTGCATGTTTACATCCATGTCCCCCATGGCATGAAGTTTGAAGCCCTAAACTAGCCAGACCTATTGTTGTACTGCCTTTACCTTTTACAGAGCCATGGATTTTTCAAATTGTTATATAAGACATTAGGTATTGGCTATGATAGTGGTTAAAATGTGGATGTAACAGTAAATTGTCCATTTTGGCAATACAGGCCTTAGATACAGTTTAGAACAGTCTGTAAACAATGACTATTTGACTAAGGCTGCAACTTTTAGGTGCATTTATTCAAAGGCATTCTCTTTAATTGCTTCTTTGTGTGGAAAATTAACCATACTAGGTCATAAATCAGTTTGACACGTGAGATGTCGTTCTGGCTTTTTGAATAATTTCCTTTGTTGTTGACCCACACAAGGCTGCACTTGCTAATAGTGGCACTGCTAGAAACTAACTGGGGTATTGACTTCTATAATTTCTGCCTATGTCTTCTGCATAAGAAAAGTCACTTTGTGGATTGTCCTTTATTTCTCAATGAAATTTAAGGAAACTGGTTTTGTATGACAAATATTTATTTAAACAATATTATTTATTTATTTATATTTACAGCTTTAATAACCAGGTAAGGGGGCTAGTCTGAAGTAACCACAAACGACCAGCAAAGTGTGATGGCAGACCCAGATGATGAAAAATCCTTTATTATCAATACCACATATCTGAAAATATCTGAAAATGTTTAACCAGACCGGTTTCGGCCTCACAGCCTTTTTCATTGGTAAACAAATCAGTTGGAAAATGCACTGGTACTAGTTCCATTTATAGTCTTCCCTGCTATACATCAAAATACTGGTATAGCCCAACCTAGTGGTTGGGATGTACAAATACATATGGAAAATAAAAATCATGAATAATTCATAAATAAGAGAATATATAGTAATAATAAAATGTAATGTTTGATCCATAACACTATAGAAAAAGTGTAAACAAAATATAGACAATAATTATTATAATACTAATCCATCATAATTTCACACAATGTATTCATACCCCAACATAAAGCCTCAAATGTTCCCTAATAATAGATTTGGAAAGGACACAACTGGACAAATAGGTCCTATATTAACAGTAATTATATAATAAAATGATATTATAATTACATCTCAGCGCTTAGGTATAGATTGAGTCATCCTAGTCACTAAGACTACACAATTACCAAAATCATGAATTATAGAAAGACATAAAAAGTGCAGACATTAAGAAAAAGCAACATAAAATAATATGCTGCATATATCAAATAACAATATAAACAAATGTACCAAAAGACAGACAAAAGATTCTGTTATAGATGGTCATTCAAGCCTGGTGGAAAAAGTGCCCCAAGGTTGGTAATCCAATATTGTTCCTTTTTATTCAAAATAGAATGCCAACCCTGCTGATGGCTACGATCCCCTACAATTTTGTCAATAACCATAAACTTAATTTGTGCATTGGAATGTTTGATGGTGTGTCTATACAAGGCATTAGTTTCTCTTTTATTTCTGATGTCACTCTTATGTTCTGTCATACGTGTTCGGAGGGATCTGGATGTTTGACCCACATAAAATGATTGACATTGGCATGTAGCTAAGTATATGACCCATGTAGTGCTGCAATTAGCAAAAACCCTGGTCTGATAAACATGTTTAGTGTTGGCACTAGAGAATTCCTTCAATGTGTAAACCTGGGAACATGAGCTGCAATGGCCACAAGGAAAAGTTCCTAAAAGTCTATCCCCTGTTAGGGTAGTCTGTTGATAAATAGCTCCCCCCCTTCCTTGTGTTTATAGTGGGAGAAGAACCCCCTAGAGTTTTACCCCTTCTAAAAGACATATGACATGTTGTGCCTAATAATGTTCTTAATTCATCATGTGCCATCAGTATATTCCAATTGGAATTCAAAATATCCCTGACCAGCTGGTGATTCCTGCCGTATGTGGTAACAAACCTTATTGTGGAATCCTGATCCTTGTTACCCAATTTCTTATATTGTAATAAAGTTTGTCTATCCAGTGTGTTACTCCATTCACTAGCCATAGAGATATCCCTGCTTTTGTATCCCCTATGTTTAAACCTGCAACATAAGTCATTCCTAGCTATTTGGAAATCCTCCACCGATGAGCATATGCGTTTAATACGCATAAATTGTGATTTTGGTATGTTGTGGATGGTGTGGTAAGGGTGCATACTGGATGCATGTAACAAAGTATTGTATTGAGGGTATTTGTGAAATACTTTCGTACTCAAGGTATGTTCTTCATTACGGTAAACCGTAACATCTAAAAAATTGATGGTGTTATAATCATATGTAACCGTAAACTCAATACCCCATACATTGTCATTCAAATATTGAATGAATTCCTGTAGATATATAATGTCTGCCCTCCACACCCTCCAACAATCATCTAAATATCATCTCTAGATGTCCATTTCAACAATATAAATATTATGTGATGAGTCATAAACCGTGCACTCCTCAAAATAGGCCATGAAAAGGTCAGCGTAAATAGGAGCAAAGGAAGCTCCCATCGCTGTACCTTGTAGCTGCAAAAAACACTCACAGTGGAAATAAAAGACATTCTTAGTTAGTACATGTTCTGCCATGCAGATCAAAAGTGTATTGAAACCTGGTGGGTACATTTCAGATTTTTACAACCAATATTGTAATGATTGCAGCCCAGCCCAATGTGGAATGCTTGTGTATAAAGATTTCACGTCTAATGTACACATAAGCCAATCCTGTTCAAGTTGGGTATCTGCTATAATTTGAAGGAAATGTGTCGTGTCTTTTAATCTGGCCCTGACTGATGACAATAATGGTTTAAGATAGTGTGTGAGAAAAGCAGAGAGTGGTTCGGTTAATGAACCAATATCCGAGACTATAGGCCTACCGGGGGGTTTTGTAATAGATTTATGTATTTTGGGCAGAAGATATAAGATCTGTTTTTGTGGATCCTTAACAGTGAGATGTTTGACTGTATTAGTTGTTAAAATACCTTGTTCCTCTGCTGTTTGTAAGAAGGAATCAATTTCCTTCTTATATACCAATGTAGGATCTATAAACATCTGCATATAACACCTACGATCCGCCAATTGTCTTTTGCCCTCATTAAGATAATCCCCAATGTTCATGACTATAACAGCACCCCCCTTATCTGCAGGCAAAATAGCAATGTCACGGTTGTGCCTAAGTTCTTCCAGAGCAGTTTTTTGCATGGTAGAAATATTTTGGCCTAGAATGCATGATTCCTGATGGTGAAAATGTAAATCCCTAATAACTGACTGCTGGAATATGGAGACATATTTATTCATAGGTGGTTGGAAATCCGATTTCAAAAATCTAAACTCTAAAGATCTTTGAGAGATGTTACCTGAAAAAAACAATTTAAGATTCAGATTACGACAAAATGACAATACATCATTTACTATACTATATTCATCACTAAAAAAAACGGGATGAAACCAAGGCCTTTATTCAATAAAATTGTTTGTGCATCTGTCAATGGTACATCAGATAAATTGAAGACATTATCAAAGCCATCCAGAGCTATTTCAACAATGTTCGTATCAGGTTCTCCATGGAATTGTTTACTGCGTTTGTGCTTGCGACCCCCTCGTCGCCTTGGTGTATATCTAAAGGGGTTTTGGTATTGGGTTTTTTACTCTTTGGTCATTCCCGATGGTTGCTACCATCATTATCCGTGTATGATGATTCATCACCAGAAGTACTGGCAAAGGATGCATCAGTGGATTTTAAAATAGATCGTGGTCTCTTTCTGGGTTTTATACCTGATGTTTTGTGACTTGTATCATTGAATCTAACTGTTTTAGATGTATCAAAAGGGCGACCCCTTTGATAGTCAGTGCAGTCCCTATTGAACTTGCGAATTTTACGGTCCTTATTCAGTTGGTCAAAAGATGCCAGATCCTTAGATAATTTATTAACCAAGGTGGTAAATATAGGTTGTGACTCAAAACGTTTACACTCCTCACAGGACCCTTTAACCTCTGTTAAACATATATCCACCATTCTTTCATAGTATGCTGCCAAAATTTTAACAAACATCATTGAAGACTGATGAAGAGCCTGGTTCCATTCCTTTGTAAGCCTGTCTTCTGATCTGCCGACCAAGGGCTGTAACCTAACCCTAAGTCCTCTGGGAGTGATATCCTTTTGTATATACGCTTTAAATAGTCTTAAATGCCAAATATTGGCTCGAAGATTCCTCAAGTCTTTGTTAAATTTGTTGAAAGCTAAGTCACAACCATTAGTAGGACCTATATAAGAGCCATTTTGGTTATTGCTTGACATGACATTGACACCAAATACACCTAAGTCATGCCTATCAGCACATAACCCATTCAAAATCTGCTCAAGAGCCATAATGTGTAAGTATTAAGACCAACAAACTATGGTTAACCCACTCAATGTAATGTATACAAATATAGAAACAGTTCAACAGGGACCACACTGAAAATTAGGAGCCAAAATATAATTCAAAGAAGTATATAAAATCATGCATATGATATCAGTCACAATACCTTCCTAATCCACTGGTGCATCCAACCTTGAATTATAGAAAATTCCCAGTACAAGGCCTGGCATGAATCTACTGATGTGTAGTTCACTAGTCAGTAGGCCACCTGAGATAATCCAAATCCACTTGTGTACCCACCTAAAAGATTATATAAAAGTCACTTGTAATTTAGGATAGAAACTTATACTCAATTGGGAAACACAATGTTGTAATACTCGTGAGATAGTATCCAAGTTATCAATCCCATTCAATGATGTATATATCTCAAATAAAGTATATGTGCATATGTAACCATATATTCTACACAAAAAGCAGCCCCATAAGTTCCGATCAATAGGTCAATTTAAGTGTTTCAAATGTAACCATCTAGCCACTTAAGATATTATATACAAATCGCCAGTGATTAAAGAATCAGCATGTACTTAATAAAAAAGCACAATGATGTAATACTCATAACATAGTATTCATGCCCATACTAGGTTCTCAATCACAATTGTGTATTTGTATATATCCCTATTAATATGGACATATATGACCATATATTTATAGGTACAAATTCCCCCTTAGTAGTTATGAGGAACATGAATGGAATAAAAATAAAAATATCAATTGAGCAAATGCATATTTGTCATGTACATATGAAACCATACAAATATATAATCCGTAGGGCTACCCTTAAATCCCTTTGTATCCTAGGTCTTAATCATAGGTCTCATATACAATCTGCTGTAGTATCCTGGCATGATTGCCAAAAACTAGTCAGTTCTATATTACATTAATTACACATCAGACCTGTTTAGGATGTATATACACAGGCCCATACAAAGAGGACAATATTGTTTAGTTAGTAAAAATAACAAAAAATCAGAAACTGCTGACAGCAAATGTAACTTAGTTAATGATATATACATTAACCAGGTTCAAAAAGTCACCAGCATATTTGTGTTCTTAACATAATATAAAGGTCCTACTAATGGTTGTGACTTAGCTTTCAACAAATTTAACAAAGACTTGAGGAATCTTTGAGCCAATATTTGGCATTTAAGACTATTTAAAGCGTATATACAAAATGATATCACTCCCAGAGGACTTAGGGTCAGGTTACAGCCCTTGGTCGGCAGATCAGAAGACAGGCTGACAAAGGAATGGAACCAGGCTCTTCATCAGTCTTCAATGATATTTGTTAAAATTTTGGCAGCATACTATGAAAAAATGGTGGATATATGTTTAACAGAGGTTAAAGGGTCCTGTGAGGTGTGTAAACATTTTTGAGTCACAACCTATATTTACCACCTTGGTTAATAAATTATCTAAGGATTTGGCATCTTTTGACCAACTGACTAAGGACCGTAAAATCCGCAAGTTCAATAGGGACTGCACTGACTATCAAAGGGGCCGCCCTTTTGATACATCTAAAACAGTTAGATTCAATGATACAAGTCACAAAACATCAGCTATAAAACCCAGAAAGAGACCACGATCTATTTTAAAATCCACTGATGCATCCTTTGCCAGTACTTCTGGTGATGAATCATCATACACGGATAATGATGGTAGCAACCATCGGGAATCACCAAAGAGTAAAAAACCCAGTACCAAAACCCCTTTAGATATACACCAAGGCGACGAGGGGGTCACAAGCACAACCGCAGTAAACAATTCCATGGAGAACCTGATACGAACATTGTTGAAATAGCTCCGGATGGCTTTGATAATGTCTTGAATTTATCTGACGTACCATTGACAGACGCACAAACAATTTTATTGAATAAAGGCCTTGGTTTCATCCCCGTTTTTTTTAGTGATGAATATAGTATAGTAAATGATGTATTGTCATTTTGTCGTAATCTGAATCTTAAATTGATTTTTTCAGGTAACATCTCTCAAAGATCTTCAGAATTTAGATTTTTGAAATCGGATTTCCAACCACCTATGAATAAATATGTCTCCATATTCCAGCAGTCAGTTATTAAGGATTTACATTTTCACCATCAGGAATCATGCATTCTAGGCCAAAATATTTCTACCATGCAAAAAACTGCTCTGGAAGAACTTAGGCACAACCGTGACATTGCTATTTTGCCTGCAGATAAGGGGGGTGCTGTTGTAGTCATGAACATTGGGGATTATCTTAATGAGGGCAAAAGACAATTGGCGGATCGTAGGTGTTATATGCAGATGTTTATAGATCCTACATTGGTATATAAGAAGGAAATTGATTCCTTCTTACAAACAGCAGAGGAACAAGGTATTATAACAACTAATACAGTGAAGCATCTCACTGTTAAGGATCCACAAAAACAGATCTTATATCTTCTGCCCAAAATACATAAATCTATTACAAAACCCCCCAGTAGGCCTATAGTCTCGGGTATTGGTTCATTAACCGAACCACTCTCTGCTTTTCTCACACACCATCTTAAACCATTATTGTCATGAGTCAGGGCCAGATTAAAAGACACAACATATTTCCTTCAAATTATAGCAGATACCCAACTTGAACAGGATTGGCGTATGTGTACATTAGACGTGAAATCTTTATACACAAGCATTCCACATTGGGCTGGGCTGCAATCATTACAATATTGGTTGGAAAAATCTGAAATGTACCCACCAGGTTTCAATACACTTTTGATCTGCATGGCAGAACATGTACTAACTAAGAATGTCTTTTATTTCCACGGTGAGTGTTTTTTGCAGATACAAGGTACAGCGATGGGAGCTTCCTTTGCTCCTATTTACGCTGACCTTTTTATGGCCTATTTTGAGGAGTGCACGATTTATGACTCATCACATAATATTTATATTGTTGAAATGGACATCTGGAGACGAAATTTAGATGATTGTTGGATGGTGTGGAGGGCAGACATTATATATCTACAGGAATTCATTCAATATTTGAATGACAATGTATGGGGTATTAAGTTTATGGTTACATATGATTATAACACCATCAATTTTTTAGATGTTACGGTTTACCGTAATGAAGACCATACCTTGAGTACGAA
The DNA here is from genome assembly GCF_019279795.1 of Protopterus annectens. Lineage (NCBI taxonomy): Eukaryota > Metazoa > Chordata > Ceratodontiformes > Protopteridae > Protopterus > Protopterus annectens. The sequence continues at coordinate 1,869,526,877 of NC_056735.1, forward strand.
AGTATTTCGCAAATACCCTCAATACAATACTTTGTTACATGCATCCAGTATGCACCCTTACCACACCATCCGCAACATACCAAAATCACAATTTATGCTTATTAAACGCATATGCTCATCGGTGGAGGATTTCCAAATAGCTAGGAATGAGTTATGTTGCAGGTTTAAACATAGGGGATACAAAAGCAGGGATATCTCTATGGCTAGTGAATGGAGTAACACACTGGATAGACAAACTTTATTACAATATAAGAAATTGGTTAACAAGGATCAGGATTCCACAATAAGGTTTGTTACCACGTACGGCAGGAATCACCAGCTGGTCAGGGATATTTTGAATTCCAATTGGAATATATTGATGGCACATGATGAATTAAGAACATTATTAGGCACAACATGTCATATGTCTTTTAGAAGGGGTAAAACTCTAGGGGGGGTTGTTCTCCCACTATAAACACAAGGAAGGGGGAGGAGCTATTTATCAACAGACTACCCTAACAGGGGATAGACTTTTAGGAACTTTTCCTTGTGGCCATTGCAGCTCATGTTCCCAGGTTTACACATTGAAGGAATTCTCTAGTGCCAACACTAAATGTGTTTATCAGACCAGGGTTTTTGCTAATTGCAGCACTACATGGGTCATATACTTAGCTACATGCCAGTGTCAATCATTTTATGTGGGTCAAACATCCAGATCCCTCTGAACACGTATGACAGAACATAAGAGTGGCATCAGAAATAAAAGAGAAACTAATTCCTTGTATAGACACACCATCAAACATTCCAATGCACAATTTAAGTTTATGGTTATTGACAAAATTGTAGGGGATCGTAGCCATCAGCAGGGTTGGCATTATATTTTGAATAAAAAGGAACAATATTGGATTACCAACCTTGGGGCACTTTTTCCGCCAGGCTTGAATGACCATCTATAACAGAATCTTTTGTCTGTCTTTTGGTACATTTGTTTATATTGTTATTTGATATATGCAGCATATTATTTTATGTTGCTTTTACTTAATGTCTGCACTTTTTATGTCTTTCTATAATTCATGATTTTGGTAATTCTGTAGTCTTAGTGACTAGGATGACTCAATCTATACCTAAGCGCTGAGATGTAATTATAATATCATTTTATTATATAATTACTGTTAATATAGGACCTATTTGTCCAGTTGTGTCCTTTCCAAATTATTAGGCAACATTTGAGGCTTTAAGTTGGGGTATGAATACATTGCGTGGAATTATGATGGATTAGTATTATAATAATTATTGTCTATATTTTGTTTACACTTTTTCTATAGTGTTATGGATCAAACATTACATTTTATTATTACTACATATTCTCTTATTTATGAATTATTCATGCTTTTTATTTTCCATATGTATTTGTACATCCCAACCACTAGGTTGGGCTATACCAGTATTTTGATGTATAGCAGGGAGGACTATAAATGGAATTAGTACCAGTGCATTTTCCAACTGATTTGTTTACCATTGAAAAAGGCTGTGAGGCCGAAACCGGTCTGGTTAAATATTTTCAGATATTTTCAGATACGTGGTATTGATAATAAAGGAGTTTTCATCATCTGGGTCTACCATCACACTTTGCTGGTCGTTTGTGGTTGCTTCTACTTGGTTTGACCGTGCATGCCGTCCTTGCGAGGCATTTCAGTTGTGGCTAGTCTGAAGTCCCATTTCAGCTATAACCCAGATGCAGAGTTGCACAGTAAATACAGACATAGTACATAAAGTACTAACTATGGAAACGATGCATAAAATATGAAGTACAGCTAGTATAAAATACAGACAACAATTACCTTACAATATTATATGCAAGCATTGCTGGTATCAGATACTTTGCAAAAGTAGCTTACAGTTTTATACAGTACAAAAAGTATTGCAGTGTGATCATGATGATTGTTACTAAGACATATTGCATAGTGTTCAACAAGGAGAAAATGCTGCCATCAGTAACTTGATAGTGGATAAAACACAAACTATTTAAAACTAGGTTATGGCAAGTGAAATGTAGAGAGCAAACAAGTACCTAACTAGCCAGTATGTGGGTATCTAATCTATCTATATTTGGTTACATTATCTGAACTTTACAGAGTTGCAAATAGTTTGCATCTACTTGGTTGCAGTAATAGAGTTCCTGTATGCATCTATGTATGTACTATTACCATTATAATCTACATAAGCAACATCGTCAGCTCTGCCCTGTAAGGCAGAAGTAGCACTATTGATTAGCTATTAAAAGACTGCATGCACATATTTACTATAATAGGAAGTTACTCCTTAGCTTGTAGAAACTGAAAAGAAGTCTAAGCACAGGGTGAAAAGATTAAATTGTTGGTTAACGTGCTTAACCTTTGGCTATATAGCAGGCGCATTTATGTTTTTTTCCTAAGGTGTTCTAAGAACATTTTCCTGAATTCACAATATTTGATGATTTGTCTGAAGTCAGAGAGCAGATGTTTTCAGGTAGCCAGTATTACTTCAATAAAGCTTTTTTCTCACACAGTAAGAACAAAGGGGGGGGGGGGTCTATAGCATGTGAAAGTGTTGCTGTTGTATGGTGTTATTTTTATCTGCAGTTTGTTTCCAAATGAAGGTCAGAAGCTATTACTTAATATTATATACACAATGGAGGAAAGAAGCAGGATGGATTGAACAGCTACTAGCAGCCATTTGGCTTTTTGCAGAGGTATACAGTTGTGCATTTGTGTTCGGTCTCTGGAGAAAAGGTGGTTTAAAATAGTTTGTATACAATTTGTATACAGTTAGCATTGCAGGATGAGTAAAGTGGGATGATGGGTGGAACATGCTCAGTTTTTGGTTTAAGTACATTGTTTTCTATACATTCTTTGTAATACTCCTGGATCTTATGGTAGTGTGGCTGGAGATGGAGTCAGAGGCTTTACATTGTGTCAAAACGTTTGAGATAGCTGTGTCTGTATGCAATGCTTCAATGGTCTGGATGTTTATACTGGTTGACTGAGTTTATGGTTTCATTACTAAGTGTTTTTATTAGTAGTGGGATATATTTGCTGACTGTCTTTTACATTCCAAAGAATTGTTGCTGTTTTACAGACATTGAAGGAATGTTGGTTCTTATTTAGCCAGTTACAGAGTATAGTGAAGTCATTTTGTAGTGCTTATCACACTAACAATGAGGAGGGAATACTTCTGTGCAGTATTATGTCACCTGCATACAGTGTGATGTTGGCTGATGGGATATTTGTAATTATAACATTGATAAATAATGAAAATGAATACAACTGGGCCCAGTATTGATCCTTGGGACCTCTGCTGAAAAGGTGCCCATGTCTGTATAAGGGTTTGCCTGCTGCATTAAGAAAGCTCTGTTAGAGAAATAACTTTTTAGGTCTAGGAATTGAAACCTCTTCTGCAACATCAATAGAACAGTTTAGAGGGACAGGTATATCTCACAGGGGATACCACTGCTCTGGAGCAGACTCCCTGTACACATAAGACAAAGTTTTCCTTGTCCATATTCAAGTGCAACTTGGATCTAATGATGGGAAACAGAACATTTACCTCAGCAGGACTGCCCCCATGCTACTAATAGACACAAGCAGCTCCTAAATGCTGTATCGCATGCACGGGTCCCTCTCAAATTACCTGTGGTGTGATCCCAGTTATTCTCATTAGGGCAAATATATAATAATTGACCATGGGATGAGTAAAGCCAATCTCTAACCAAATTAGGATAGGTTAATTTGAGAGAAAAAAGTAAACTTGGCCAGGCTTAAAATGGCCCACAGGGGCAGCTAGCCTAGTACTTACCTGTGAAATTAAACCAGGCAGCAATGTTAATGTCGAATCCTATGGATTCTAACTTAGTTAGCTTTGCCCTTTTAGTTATCTCTTGATGGTAGCAAAGTATCTTTTAAGGATGTCCTTTATATTGGAGTTAAAACTCTGTAGTGATAGAGTTGGGTTGTCTGCCTGGTAAAGTGTGGACCAGTCCAGGCTACTGAGGACAGGTATTAATTTGACCCTTTTGGATTCACTTTTAGCCCCTGCTTCTATTATGTTTGGAGTTTTAAATGATAGGATGTCCTGTATTGAGAGATTGTCACTAAGGTTGATAGGTAGCCAAGTTATCTGCTTCAGAATGTGAGAGATGTTGGTGATGAACAGGTCAAAAAAATAATTTATCTGTGATTAGGTTTGGTCTGGTGGGAGTGCTAATCATAAGTGCCAGGTTGTAATGTGACAGGAAGTGTCCTGTGTAGACTATGAACTGTCCTTCGATAACTATGTATCCACTACTGAAGAGAGTCCTTTTTCATTGTGCAGCTTATTAATAAGGGTTTGATGTCCAGGTCAAGGGATGTGATCATTCCATTGTATTCAGCACCTATTAGGCTGATCATTAAGTATATTGTTTCATTCTCTATGTACTTGTCCCAGCACTTACCACAGCTTGAAATTCTGCAACACTTTCTCACCAAGAACGCCAAAGGCCTAAATCATAAAAGCTACAATGACCTTCTCAAAGCCTTGTCCCCCTTCACAGTAGCCTACAAGTTACTGAGGTAAACCTCTGCCTCATTAACAGAGTGTTCAGCCAACCTCATCCTTTCAGACTGACTGCATATTTAAAAGTCCAGTGGTGGCATAAACACCCATTCATGAGAAAGATCTTAATCTCTTCTGCAACATAAATAGAACATGTTAGAGGGATAGCTCTGTATCACAGAGAACAACACTTCTTTGGAAATGTCTTCCTCAACACATAATACAAAGAACTTCTCTTAATCTGTTTAAAAGTAAATCTGGATGAATGGATGGGAAACCACAAATTCACCCCTGCCTTAGCACCTTTGTCCCTTATGGATAGGGGTAACATGTAAATGTTGGTCCAATTCTGGGCTATTGGTATTTATAATACAAGGGCCCTGGGTTATTTGCACTTGTAGTACAAGAACTACAAACTTCTTGGGAATGCATAGCTAAGCTTCAAAGATCCTCATGGATCAATAACCTAGTAAGTACCCAGGAACCTATTCTACATATGTGCAGTAAAAAAGATTGGAATTAATATCTCATGCTTTTTTTTCTGTGACAACCAACTCTTTCTATGCTTTTCCTTCCTTATACACCTAGCGTCTTACTCCCTTTATCCTCCTACTTTTCCCTTCTCACCTTCCATTGGCACTCCAACAATGAGTTATCAATACCATCCTTTGCTCTTTAACTCTCCCAGCTTTTTTTATTTCTTTCAGCAGGTCCTATATGTTTACCAAAATTGACTATTTAATTATCTTCCTTTCTCTGATATTCCTTCTAGTTAACTTATGTACTGTATGCATTTTGTATGATTGACTAAAAGCAAATCAAAGCTTTATATTATAACTACATGTATTCCTCTAATTGCCTTATTGTCAGTACAGTAGTACAACTGTCATCTCATTGTCATGTTAGTGTTTTTAACTTGTATGCCCTATGCATTCATTAAATTGCCTTTGCTATTGTGCTACAGTTGAACTGTTGTGGCATTGTATATGTGGAGCTTTTCTTCCTGGGCCTCTGCTGAAAATGGACCAGATTAGGCTCTGGTGGACATTCCTGGTAAACAAATGGAAATAAATAAATAAATACATACATACATACATACATACATACATACATAAGCATAAAGAACTTCATTTGCTGGCAAACTAAATCAGAGATCTTTTGGACTAATTTGTTGTGTTGGAAACCCTGAAGGATTACTGACAAGTATTTTATCTACCTCTGTACCAAAGCATATCATTATCACATTCATCTATTTGTTTGTTGATAGCTACTTTATCTGATTCAGGGTCTCTGGTGAGCCAAAGTCTATCACAGCATTCAGTGGGCAAATGGCAGATAAACTAATTCTGGATAGCATGCTAGCTATTGCTGGATGTGCATGTAGACACACACACACACACACACACACACACACACACACACACACACACACACACACACACACACACACACACACACACACACTATAAATACTGGATAATTTGAAAGCTTACCGGTTTTAACTATAGCTTATCAGTAAGGAAGGAAATTAAAGTGAGGTGGCATCCAGTGGTGTGAGAGGGTCAGTTCTGGTGCAATACAGCAGTTTTGTCCCTACTTTGTGCCTTTATGTTTGTATGTGTGAAAACAGAGTACATAGGAAAGCTCCACAAGGACACAGGGGAGACATGCTGACTGCCCAAAAATAATCTCTGCTAAGGACATAACTGGATTGCCAAGAAATGTGAGGCAATACTACCAATCTATACACCGCAGCATCATTAACACATTCAGTGTTTAAAACATGCTGTTATAACATGTGTTAACCCCTAGCATGGATTACAAAACACACAAAGCAAATGCCAAGGCCAGCAAGTTATATGGAAATACTGTTAGGCAGCAGTTTGTTGTACTTAAGTGGACAAACAGTAATTAAGAATAAGCAACAGACATGTTTCAAGTGACTGTCATTACTTTTAATGTAGTAAATTCAGTAGTGTCTCAGTTCTTATCCCCCAACAAGCACTTGTCACTCACTGCTGGTACCAAACTTCTAGAAACTTCTAACAGAGCATTACATTGCCCCAGACTGAAGAGAATGGCCCAGCTGTAGAACTTCTTCTTTAATACATGGTCATGCTGTGCTTAAGCTTGTTTTACACTTTAATTCATGTAAGCATTTGTTAAATTTCTCTGACTTCTGCCACCACTTTTCATGCCCTACAAATTTTGTATATAGAACTGCATACATTTTATTTATTTATTTATTTATATTTGTTTATTGAAAAGGTCCAACTGGGATAAAACCCTTTCTCAGCAGAGGACCAGAAAGAGAAGCTCGACATTTAACACCAGTTTTGATATATACATAATTTACGGCTGCATGATATCAGAAGGAATACAAAATATTGAAATCTGAAGAAGAAATAAGGGATCTAGGGACCCAAGTAGATAGCCAGCTTTCCTTTGATAACCATGTTGCCAAACTGGTTACAAAATCCTTCTATGTAACCCATCTGATCATGAAAGGGTTCGCATCAAGATCTAAGGATGTAATGGTGCCCCTCTACTCTTCCCTCATCAGACCCATTATTGAGTACAATGCACCAATTGGAATGTACCTGGCTAGACATCTCCAGCAGCTGGAGAGACCACAGAGGTACCTAACCAAGAGAATTACTGGCCTCAAACAGTTGCCCTATGCAGCATGATTGAAAAAGCTAAGACTGTTCTCTGTTGCATACTGCTTTCTCAGAGGCGATCTCTGTCTAACATACAGAGCCATGTCCAACCCAGAATTGTTGAACATGCTCCATCTTAGCAAAACCAAATCTACTCGAGCTACACGCTCTAGGGATATAAACCTCAACACAACAATGAATAGAACATGCTGGAGGGATAGATTCCTTCAGAGACTTCCCTTACTATGGAACAGGGTCCCAATCTACATAAGACAGAGCCCCTCACTATCACTCTTCAAGAGGAACCTTGATGAGTGGATGGGTAACAGAAAGTTCACACCGGGGATCACACCAACAGCACTACTAGATAGGGGCCAAGGGTACTAGCTGCTAGTACAAGGGTCTAGGGAAGTACTAAAGGGGCGGTGAATACCGCACAACGTGGCTGGGCTAATATATGCCTTCGGGCAGATAGCTCAGCAGTAGGATTGATCTGAAGAAGGCAGTCTTGCCAAAAGCGCTTATCATTTGATGCTTCATCTGCTTTTAAACTTTTGTGACAGTTTCAGTGAGTTTTTTAATTCATTTATTAAAGTTGGAACATTTTAATCATGGTGGTGTACTCAGTATCTCTTTTCCTTGTTTGTACTTTGTTCTGGTAGTGGGGACTTATCCTTTGCCATACCCTGGAATAAGCTTCCCATTCATGTCAAGCAGAGCACCTTGCTGGCCCTCTTCAAGAGAAATCTTGACGAGTGGATGGGTAACAGAAAGTTCACTCTAGGGATCATTCCAGTTGCCCTATTGGATAGGGGCACTATGAACTAACTTCCAGTGGCACGGTGCCTGGGCAATTTTTTTGGGCTAGGCTTGTAAAGGGTCCAGGGCCATTAGCCTAGTACACACCTATGAACCTATGAACATGCTTCACCCTGATATTCCTTAAAGCAATACTCCTTGTTATATATCTCATCTATAAAGCTGGGGTTATTCAAATCCTGAAATAATTTCCCCCTAATGCGTCAAGCACTTGACTGACTACAGTTTATAAATTCTCACACAGATGTTGCAAATGAAGTGTATAATTTTGAGCTTTCCTATCATTCAAGCTCAGCTACCACCACCAGGTCTGCCTAACATTTAAAGGGGTGCGTGTGTGGGAAGATTGCATATTTTGTGTCTGTAGACTACATTACCCTATTTGTCTCACATTACTCTGATTTTTGGCATACAATGTAGCAGTTTGCTACTGATATTGAAGCAGGTGATATAAAAATCAGAGAAAAGTACCTTCAAAAAGATGACAGTGGGCTTTTTTAATATTCTTTTTGGCCCTGTCTCTCATGACCATCAAACTCTATTGGCCTATTTGTTCCTTCAGACTCTTAACAGCCAATAAGGTGAAACTAAGAATGGTGACTGTCATTCAGTGAGGTTAGGAATTTATTTCTCTTATGCTCCTAATGCCATGCTGTTGTCTGGAATTGGTAGTGCAACGTATGCCATGCTGGACGCAGTGTGGGTGTGTGGTTTTACACACCAACTGTTTCCAAGCTACAGTACATGCTCATTCATTACTACTCAGGTCTGGGGTTTCAGGACTTGCAGTGCTTGGCTCCCCTCAGGTTGAGTTCCTGTAGCAGCACTTAACTAGCACCCTCCTCCCACCCTCCCCGAATAGATGAGGTGGCATTAACCACTTACTCCTATCTCTCCGTGGTCAGCTTTTCCACTACCCAGGATGCTAATCATACCTGTCTGAGGCATAATCAAGGCTCCATCTCTCTAAACCATGGAGCCAGCCTAAATCAGAGATCATGGTTCTCTCCCAGAAAAGAGTAGCCTGCTTTCTGCAGCTGGGGTGGGAGCAGCTGTTTTATGTTAAGACATTTAAGTACATGTGGGTCTTGTTTGCAAGTCAGGGTAGATAAGATCAGGAGATGGGTAAGTGGACTAGTGCATTGTCATCATTAGTATAAGTTCATCTTGGACTGTGGTGATGTGAGAGCTGAGTCACACAATTAAATTATTAGTGTAGCACTCATTTTGTGTTTCCATACTAACCTTTGGCCAGAAAATGTAGGCAGTAACTGAAAGCATGAGACCATGGATACAAGTAATAAAAATGAAGCTAACTTGCAGGGTAGCCTGGCTTACTCTCTATGACATAGTCAGGAGCTCAGCAGTCTAACAAGATATCAGATGACATCCACTCCTGTTCTGTGTCGAAAGGAGTCAAATGAAGTAGCTTAGACATCTAGGGAAGATGCCGCTGGACACCTCCTTTAGAAGGTGGATCAGGCATTGCCCACTTGGAGGAGATCCTAAAGCAGACCTGGGATATGCTGAAGGAATTATATGTCTCTCTGTATAATTAAGAATGCCAGGTCATCCTGCAAAAATGAGCTGGAGACTGTGGCTGTGGATATGCAGGTCTGGTCAGCTGTTATGAAGATAACAGTTTTGAAAATGTACAGTTGCCTAGATCAATGTTAGATCATTGCCCAGAAGCATAATTAAGTGTCCTTTTAATTTCCCCTCTCCTTCATGATTGCTATCTTAACTTCAGTATCACCTAAAGAAATGCAGACCTATCACATCAGTGTAGTCTTATATCCCTCCAAGTGGTTTTCCAGTCCTTTGTGAAGCCAAAGCACTACGCTACTCACCAGGTGTTTAGTCTTGTATCGAAACTTATGATACAGTGTACCATAGCCTCTCTCATGCCATGGAGAAGAAACATCTTGGAAAATGTTACCATGTATGTTTTTGGTCTAAAACCCTTCCTAATTGTACAAATACTTGCTATATTTTGTACTAAGGAAGAAAATAGCATTTGTCTCTCTTCCTTGCACAGCTCTTCAGCAAACTTAAGAATGTGCTTCCTGTTCTTCCTAGCCATAACGCCAGACAGGCAGGCAGGCATCTAATCTCCCTGCCTATACCATTCCCAAGTTAATTCATTTATCCTAGCAATGAAATTTCCCATAAAAGGTTACTTCTTTGTCATTTACGGCTCCATGTAAACTTTGTGGAGCCTCCTGTGTAGAAATCTCCAACATTCTTCTTTTTTTTTAAAGCTAGAAACATCTTTATTAAATTATCACATATGACATAGGCAATCATACCTTTATATAAATGAAAACAAACCATATTGGCATAATTTTAGTTGCAAACATTATATATCACTTATAATCTATCTAGTAATTTTCAGTCAGACATTACATAGCTCATTTAAATCCTGCCTTCTTTTAAACCTCATCCCTCCTCTGCATGTATTATTCCGACAATTCCCATGTTTCTATGTAATTTGCTCCTACCCTTTTCTAAAGATCCCAGTCCCAGTTGTTTATCTCTGTCAGTATCTTCACTACTTCTAGTACAGTTGATTTAGATTTTCATTTCCATATTCTACTAACTGCTTTTTTTTTGCAGCCAACATAATTAGAATCAACATGGCTTTACTAGGTTTAGCCAATTTTGATTTTATATCATAGCTCAAAAAAAATAATTTCCTTAGTTACATCAATTTGCTCACCTGGTATCTCTGACAGAGTAGTCTGCAGGGATTCTTTAAAATCTGCCAACTCATTACACTGCCAGAAAATCTGTTTCCAATTAGCTCTTTATCCCCATAAGACCGCCAACATTTGCTGTCTAACTGAAGAAAAGTTCTTTGGAGCCTACTTGGGGTATAAAAATACTATGTAACACTTCCAAGCAAAGATCCTAAGTGTTCTAGACTTTTTTTGGATATTTAGGAGACATATATATGTCCCCCGTTTTTTTTTAATTACTTATCCACTCTCTCTTCCCAATCCTTTCTAACCTCCTCTGATTGATTCTTATAGTTATCATGCAATATTTTGTTTTTTTCTACTAATTATTCCTTTTTTAGCAGCAGCTTCTGCTCTATATTCTATTAAAAACTATACCAGTGCTGGTCTTTCACTTAAAATCCCCCTTTTTCTTTCTTGTTGCCTATACTCTGATATCAGTCCTTGATAGGGAAGGCAATCTCTAGCCTGCAGTCCAAATAAATTCTTGACCTCTTTCCATTCTATTATCTTTCTCCTCTCTAATTAATTGATCCCAATACCTTGGTTCTTTTGCCAGTTTTCTGCAATAAATTACAGCCTCTTCTTGCCTATTGTCTGTATCCCTAATTGCAGTCATCTCTATTGGCAGAATCTCCTTTCTCAATTCTAGTGTTTCCTAGGTCTTATAATACTTTCTGCTGCTTTACGAATATAATATCCTGTATGGGTATTTTTATTCTCCTTAAGGATCTATATCATACCTTTCAACCAACAAAATGGGAGGACAAAGGCCCAAAAATAGGGACATATTTTAAATATTGCTCTTATAAACTTAGAAAGTTGCTAAAGATAACAGGGTTTCTTTTAATATACATTTTCTGAAGGATTAGAATTCTGAAACTCAAATGTATGTCATAATTTAGTGACCTCAATCCACAAATCATCCCAGTGATTTGCCAGAAAACCACAAATTTTATGAGGAACAAACCAAAAATATGAGCCAAAAATTTGGACATTCTGAGAAAATATGGACAGTTGAGAGGTATGCTGCATTCAAAATCCCAGTCTCTCCTTGTTTCTTGAGCTTCCCCTCTGTTTCATAATCATCTCTTTCCACTTTGAATTATAGGTTTCTGCTTGTGCTACGTAAGTATTGGAGCCTTATCTGTAATACTCTTTCAAATCAGGTAATTTGAAACCACCTTATTCTACTGGAAGTACCAGCTTATCCCACTTAACTCTTGCCATCTTCCCCTCCCAGATAAAATCCTTCAGCTCTTTATTAATTGCTATCCACAACTTCTCCTCTGGTTGATAAACATATGCCTGACCAATGTATAAAACTAAGGGGACTAAAAACATTTTAACTGCTTGTATCTTGCTATCCATGTCCATATAACAGCACTTCCAGTTTCTCAGTTTTTGTATTATCTTTTGTTTTGTCTCTTTCCACATATCCTTAGGTGTCACACCAGAATCCCTTTTAATCTATACTGCTAAGTACTTCATTTTATCATGTCCCCATCTCCAACATTATTCTTAATCTCTAGTATTTGTGCTGCCATTGAACAACAACCCTAAACCATGACTGCATAAAAACTGGGTAGAAGTACTGTACTACCAGTAGAGGTAAATATACACTTTTCTTAACATAGAATGTAAAAAGAATAACTGCAAAATAGAAAGCATACTGCATTATGTCACATTTGTACAAATCCAATGCTGATGTTATTTTTACAGGAAATGACACCAAAATGGCAATGTAATTTTTTTAGGTTTGTGGAAAGGGTGGTGAAGAGATGATCATTCTAAAACTGCAAGAAAAAGTGTTATTACTGTAATTCCTAGTACGTTAAGATAATCATTTTTAAAAGAGTGCGATGGCAGATGGCTCATTATGTTAATTAATTAGCATATATGGACCTAATGTGGACCAAACCATCCACCTAGAAGCAGTATTTAATATTATTAAGTCATCTAGAGCAACACCTCATCATATTTGCTGGTGACTTCAGAGTGGTACTTAACCCTCTTGTACAATCCCTGTAGACAGAGTGCATTTGCCTAAGGATGCCAATTGTTTGCCACAATTAATCACCAAAATGAATATGTTAAATGCTTGGAGAACTCTTTACCTTCTCCAAACAACTTTACATATGTTGATAGCAATATCAATATGGCCAGTAGATTAGAGATGTTGCTAATTTATTTTGAAACTCTTGATACCCATTACAGTTGATACTACTTACTTATGAATGGCACCATTGCTGTTTGCAGAAGGGCAATGTGCCTCCACACTTAGATTTCTGCTTGGTTACTATAATGAATACACCATAGCAGTGCGGGTTCAGTAGGTTTGAAGTCCAGTAGGTAACACATAGTGCTCATGCTGTGTGATGAGCCAGATGAATGAGCCGGCAGAGGCCACTCACTCCCATCTTCCCTGGCCAGCTCCTACAAATATCCAAGCCACTATATGAACTTGGGTCACCTGATCCATACTCAAGGCTTGATCCCTTTATGCCACAGGGTGGCCAATCTGCTCTTCATTTTTGGTAATTAGTGAGCAGCAATTTTAGTATTTATAGTCCCTGGAAGTGGGAACTATCCAGCTCTTCAAATCATCAGCATTTCTGAGTAATGATTAGAAACTTCCTTTCTTAATCCAAGCAGTTCTCCGCAGAGTGGACAGCAGCATAAATTGTTAACCATCACTGCTCTATGACCATTGTACTGCCTCAGTTCCATCATTTCTAATTGTTGACTTTTGAACTGATTTTGCTTGCTGTTGACCACTGCTTACTTTTAGACTGTTTAAATCACATTTTAATTTTGAATGTTTTCTACCAGTTACTCATGAAGAAAACCTACTACATTATAAGTAGAAGTGCTGGAGAGAGAGAGAGAGAGAGAGAGAGAGAGAGAGAGAGAGAGAGAGAAAGGACTGTGTGTATAAACAGAATGGCCTGGAGTTTTTTTTCAATGCTCCTCCAATAAAGTGATATTCTATTCATTTACTTAATTTGTCAGAAAATTATTTTCAGTTTCTGCTTTGTTATTTTCTGGAAATGTATTCAGTATCCCTTTGTACTATATATTTTTCAGTTTGTTATAACATTGTCTGACAGTTTCATCCTGGACTTCAGTCTTTGGGTGCAAAACATCTATGTCCTTACCAATAAAAGTGATGAAAACATGCTACTGTAGCAAACATTCTCTGCTGGGTTTGAACCCCATCTGTATTTTTCCTGGCAGCTGACCATCAGCTTCTCTCAAGATGTATCCTCATCTACCTGGTCTACTGCACCTGCGTTAGCCTCCCCCTGGCTAAGCACAACTATTACTCAGTGCTGGTGAGGAGACTGAGGAACTTAGGGTAGCATCATACTGCTATGGGACAGGTTTTTTTGCCTAATTCCCCACCTCTTGTGTGGTCCTGTCCTGTTTCCTGGGGTTGGCATGCAACCAGCTCCATGATGTCTGAGCCACACATCCACATGCACCTCGGCCTGTGCCCTGCCTCCCTACAGTACAACATGTCATATGAGTATCCAGTCCCTGACAGGGATCATTTGCAATGGTGTGTACAACAACAAATGCCAACCCCCACCCCATTCAGAAGAGACTCATCCACCCTCCTAGCTTGCACCATCAAACACCTAAGCTGTTAAACAAAGCCAAGTTGCCTGGGCCATAATCAAGACTTTCTCCCTCTATGTCACCAGTTCAGGCTATACCAACTGTATAATTTGTTTAGGGGAAGAACACACTTTAGTTGACTGCAAGCTATGGCAGACCCTCAAGGCTGGAACACAAAAACTGATGTCTAAAACTCCTACCCTGTACTCTTTTTATAATCTCCTTTTCTTTCCATACTTACTTTCGTCTATAACCATAATATGAACATTCTCTCTCTCTCATACTAAGACATCACTCATTTTCCTATCACTGTCTCTAATCATGCAATATCTAATATCTCTTTTAAATATCTTATTAGAATTGTCTCAGGTCTCATTTATTGCATACTAATCTATATAACAAGTAATATGACTAATGAGCTTTTCCACACATATTTTCCCCATCTCAAATTATTGTTTTTCATTGCACTCTAGTATGAAACATATGTTCTATATTTTCAAATTACAACATTTTAACTGTTATATTTTGTGGTGTAACATGATACTTAATGATTTAAAATATCTGTAATTGATTTTTGAAAGATTGTGATTGTGGAGCTTTCCTCCCCCAGCCTCCGCTGAAAGTGGACACTTTCTGGCGCAGTTGGACTTTCCTGGTAAACAAATGTGAAATAAATAAATAAAGCTAATCTACTGAGAGAAACAAAAACAACATTTCTGATACTAAACCAGAGCAGGGGCTGAAGAACAGAAGGAAGAGGTTCATGTCGCCAATTAAAAAAATAATCTCTTACTAATTTCAGAAAGGTCAGGGCAGAAAAAAACATAAAGTCAGAAACAGTGGAAAAAATGTGGTATTGCTGGTGCATCTGTGTATGTATGTGTGTGTGCATGAGTACATGCATGTGTGTGTGTGTGTGTGTGTGTGTGTGTTTGTGAGTTAGTATGTGTGCACATGTGTTTGTGTGTGTGAGTTAGTGTGTGTGTGTGTGTGAGTGTGTGTGAGTTAGTATGTGTGCGTTTGTGTGTGTGTGTTTAAATGCACATGTGTGTGTGTGTGTGTGTGTGTGTGTGTGTGTGTGTGTGTGTGTGTGTGTGTGTGTGTGTGTGTGTGTGTGCGTGCGTGCATGCATGTATATGTGCATGTGTGCACAGGAAAGGGGGGCATCCACTACCCTTACTTCTGCTAAGCCTTTTAATTTGACTGAGGTCATAGCATTAAGCCAGATCTCTGACACTAATGCACTACTTTTAATACCTGTAGCCTGAAAGATGCCTGCAGCTTACAAAAGGGAACTAAAGAAGATCCCACCAATGAAGGCTCCATTGACAAGGGTCCAGATTATGTTGGTTCTAACCTCAAGTATCATTGAAGCAAATGCCTTAGAGTTGAGGCTTGCTGAAGGGTATGCAAACTTCATGCCAGATCATGAATTAGAGCATATCTTCTCTCCATATGCATTATTTGAGACATCTGAATTATTTTCTGCTTCATCAAAAAGAAACAAATCTGGTGAGCAAAGGTTAAGATGGGCAGGAATAGTAAAACGCTGTAGTTAGGTCAACATCATTTTATTCTACAGATGTGATGGGAACTCCAGCTACTTTGTCAGGTATGCCACCTGACAGTTTTGTGAGATGTTGAACCTGATGCAGGTATATTACAAATGCAGAGGAAAAAATATTTCTTTACCAAAGAAAGGTATTATGAATATATAAGGCAGAATAACCATATTCTTCGGTAAATCCACTCCTCCTGTCCTGAATCTGTAATATTATAAAGGATATTTCTGTTAGATGTCTGCCTCAACTGTCTACACCTAGAAGGGTGGATAAATTGGACAGAGCGCTACATAATGACCTAGCAAAATGTAGAATTTTTAAAGTGGACCCAAGGACTGCATCTTTGATGGCACATTCTGCAAAAATTACTTAGTGTTTAGGGTCTTTGCATTCAGCCCAGGCCTCCAGAATTTTAGACAGCTATGAAAGAAAGTGTATACCTTCTCTATCCTTGTAGTAAAAAATTAAATTACGCAACAGGTATAAAAGTGAACCAAAGTACAGTGGTCCTACAAGTTTAATATTTTAGTCAAGCCACTAAGGGCAATAGTTCCGAATGTGTTGACTGTTATCATTTTGATTTCCTACAGCATGAAGCATCTCAGCTCATACACATCTGCATAAAACTGCGTCTTTGAGTACATAAAGATTTCTCCAACAGTGTTTGGGGGAAGGGTATGTTCAAACACAGAAATCTCTGAAAACCAAAAACATGTTTTTTGTGGAAGGTCATGCCCTTCTGCAGCTTATGTACCTCCCCTTACGTTATTACTGTAAGGTTGCTGCAACTCAGAGAAGAGCAATACTTACTAAAAAATTAAAACAGTATGTAGTCTTCTGTAGGATGTTGTGGTCTGCATGAAAGAATAAGCAATCACTTTGAGGTAAAATAATGTGCAGTAAGCAATCAAACAGAATAAAAGTGAGAAATGCACTTTTGAGTACATGAAAGGAAACACACATCCTAATTCAGTTAAGTCTGCTAATAAATTAAGAAGGGATATGGCAAACTGAAATTGTAATGTCATGGATACCTCATGATGTGTGTAGCATCATGAATTGTCTTTAAAAGCTATGTCTGGCTAATGTTTCATACCTATCTTGACAATGTCAAAGCACTCCTTGTAAATGCTACTCTGAATTCATATACACTTTTTCATCAGAAAGCTAAAAAAAATCTAGATTTGGAAAAATGCAGAAACTAAATGTGGCTCATAGCAAGTTTTTATTTTTTTATTTTATTTTACAATTTCATAACCAGGGAAGTGAATTGGTCTAATGACCCTTTTTACTTGCAAGCAGGGTACAAATGTACAACAGTACTAACACAACAAAGAATTGTGCAATGCAAATGCTTTTTAAGCTCTTATACATTTTTTTAGATTTTTGTACAGATTCACCTGTTTGCTGCTGTGTCACCAAACCCAGTGTAGTATTAATGGAAGGAAAGGCCAATTTCCTGTAACTTGTGCTGTGATTTGCAGAGTGTTTAGATATACTGCAGTCAGATTTTAGTATAAGAAAATGTAAACTTATGCAATATGGTGGAAAAATACCTGCTAGAAGTGGGGCTGGTGAAAGTAATATAGGTAGAGGGGTCACAATCAGCCAGCATTGATTCTTAAAATGTGGTGTGAAAGAACATTGATAAAGGCTATCAAGATACTATGCTCCTTAGTGTAACAGATTCTAAATATGTTGACATTACCTTTCCATTTTACAGTCTATTGCTAAGGTGTTATCTGTTGAACTGTGTCTGGTTCTTGTGGCTATAGAGAGAGAGAGATTAAGGTGATAGAAAGTATGCAAATGAGTTGCCAGAATCTTTAGAGGACCAGAAGGGTGGCCAAGCTAGGCTGCCACATTCACAGTGAAAGTGAATAAACATAACCTTGTTGGAAAGCATGGCGGGTGAGAGATCTGGATCTGAAGAAGAATGGGGCTGCGGAAGGAAGAAGGGGTATGTTGCCAGATGTTACCATGGCCCAATCACCCTTTACTGGGGGAGGGGTACTAGGACAGTCAAATATTTTTATCCCAATATCAATCAGTAACAATTTTTCAAGCAAGAAAATATGTTTTTTGATACGAGACTCTCTTTTTAATTTATCCAAGACTTTTGGGCTTCTAATACCATGACAGGAATGGACTCCATTCCTAAGTCAAAGTATTATTAAAGTTCATGAAATTAGTATTATTTCAGTCTTAAATGTTAGCCTAAAGTGGTCTTTGTAGCACCCAGAATGTGCCTAGAACTGATTCCTTCTGCAATCTGTACAGAGTGACATGTATCTAAATAGAACTGTAAATTATTTTTTTATGAGACCCATTGTTCCTGCTACTATTGGAAATGTCTGGGTTTCCTTCTTCCACATTGCTCTTGTTTCTGCCTGCAAATCCTGGCATTTTATGACTTTGTGTCTCTCTGTGCATAAGACACTGCCATCACTGGGTAATGCAATTTCAATGATCAATGCTACTTTTGTCTTCTTTCCTGGACTACTGTATCTGGCTTTTTTTGCATTTGTTTTTTTTGAACTGTTGATAATGGATGATCCCATGTGATATAAACTTCATCATTTTCTATAATGCTTTGTGGCTCATGTTTCCAATGCTTCTTAGCTACTTCAGTATTATAATGTTTGCACAATCCCCAGTGTAACAGTCTTGCTGCATTATTATGCCTTTCAGTATGCAGTTCTTCTGCCATTAGTGTATCAGACCCAGCAACAAGATATGCGACTGTTTCCAGTTCTGTTTTACAAAACCTGCATCTGTCTGTTTCTCTGACATGTTCAATCGGCTTTTCAAAAACACATGTACATAGTCCACTACCTTCAGCCGCAAATATTAACCTTTCATCTTTTGGTTTAAAATCTACCTCTCCTTAACCATTCCTGTATTAAATCCTGATCAACATGAGGTTGTTCAAGGAATTTTCTGTACTTGCAGCTATATTTATACATTTTCCACATTTCTTGCCTTCTCATCTGATCCTTCACCTTATATTATTTCTTTTGTTCTTTGGCATATTCAGTTGCTGCCTGATTTTTATCTACTTCTAGATGGATTTCTATTCCCACTTGACACTCATATGCTTCTCCAAAACTAAGCAGGGAAGCAATCTTAGACTTGTTCTCCTCATGTTTTAAAACTTTATGATTGGATCTTGTAAGGTTAATAAATACGTATGCAGTCCTACAATTGCAGCTCTATACATGTAATCAGTTTCAAGAAGGCCAATACCTCCTTCAGAATGGGGAATACCTTGGTATATACTGATTTTTATAGATCAGTTGATAAGCATGAAACATTTTTTCTTGTTTTCCTGTCCAAATTATCCAGTACCTTTTGGGGCCAGTCAGTCACCCCAAGCTGTAAATTAGAATAGGAAGATCAAATTGGTTAATAGCTTGGACTTTGTTCCTAGATGTCAGAACTGTTTTCAGTATTCATTTTAGTCTTCCAAAATATTGCTAAGTTTCATTCTTATTTGCTTATGTTTTATTGTTGATCCTTCATAAATTCCCAAATATTTATACACTCCCTCTTGCTCAAGTTCCTTTATATCACATTCCTGTCCCAGGCTGATATTTTCCTGGTGCTGCAGCTTTCCTGCTTTACAGGTTACCTTTGCCCATTTATCAAGACCAAATGACATTGTTATAGCACATCCACAAAGAGAAGATGAGAAGTCGTTACACTTTGTTGTTTTCTGTGAGCCAGATTGTAGCCATGATCTAATCTATTAAGTAGACAGCTTAATGGGTTAAAGGAAAGACAAAAGAGCAGCTATGACAAAGAGTCACCTTGGAATATCTCCCTTTGAATTTTCATACCTAGGATAATAATTTGTCCTGTATCATGGCATAGCTTCAAAGTGGTTTGCCACTGTTACACGTTCGCTGTAATGTAATTGATCAATATAGGGTGTATCTTATAGGTTCATAGGTAGGTACTAGGCTATCTGTCCGAGGGCATTTATAAGCCTAGCCAAAGTGTGCCGGCTTTTGCCCCATTGATTAATTAACTGATCCTCTGTCAAGCAGAGCCAATGAAGTGATCCCAGGGGTGTATTTTCTGTTACCCATCCACTCATCAAGGTTTCTCTTGAAGAGTCTTAGTGAGGAGCTCTGTCTAATGTAGTTTGGAATTTTGTTCCAAAGCGTGGGGAGTCTCTGTGACAGGAATCTATCACTCCAGCATGTTCTATTTATTGCTGTGGTGAGGTTTAGCTCACTAGAGCATGTGGCTTGCAGTGACTTGGATTTCTTTAGGTGGAGCATGTCCATCAGTTCTGAGTTGGACATGGCTTTGTAAGTCAGGCAGAGATCACCTCTGAGTAAGCGATATGCCACTGAGTACAGCTGGAGTTTTTTCAGTCGGGCTGCATAGGACATATGTTTGAGGCCAGTAATTCTCTTGGTGAGGTACTTTTGTGGTCTTTCCAGCTGTTGGAAGTGTCTTGTGAGGTGCATCCCAAATGGGGCATTGTACTCAATGATGGGTCTGATGAGTGACGAGTAGAGGGGCATTATAACCTCTTTATTTCTAGATGCGAACCCTTTAGTAATTAGATGGGCCACATAGAAGGATTTCCTAACTACTTTGGCAATATGATTGTCAGAGGAGAGATTACTATCTACCTGGGTCCCCAGATCTCTTATTACCTCTTCTGTATTAAGGGGGCTGCCACCTATGTGGTAATTCGTGGGTTTATTGTTTTTACTAAATGGGATGACTATGCATTTTTTGGCATTTAGCTGGAGGCCATAACTTTGACACCAGGTGTCTGTCTCAATAAGGCCCTTTTGGAGGATGTCCGTGTCAGCCAGAGAGTCAATTATGGCTCCCAGTTTGCAGTCATGGGTGAACTTGGTTAGCCATAGTCCTCTTGTGTTTGCCTGTACTTCTCAGAAGTATATGCCAAACAGTAGGGGTCCCAGGACCGAGCCTTGCGGGACACCACTTGTGACTGGTTTAGAGTTGGATCTGAAGCCCGCTATTCTTACCGTGTGAGTTCTGTCTGTAAGCCAGTTGGCAACCCATCTCATGCCGTAGGGGTTTATGTTCATGCTGGTGAGTTTTTCTGAAATACCTGAGTGGGGAATGGTGTCGAAAGCCTTGGCGAGATCAAGGTAGGCTGTGTGAACCACCTTTCCCTTGTCTATGGCCTTGGTGACTGTCTCAAAGAAGTCAGCCAGGTTTAGTAGGCATGATCTGCCCTAAGCCGAACTGGGTCGGGTCAAGTGTTTGGAGGTTCCCAATCTCTTTGTTAATGAGTTCCATGATGATGGGCTCCATAGCCTTGCAGACCAGGCTAGTCAGGCTTATGGGGTGATAGTTATACATTTGTAAGCGCTTTTTTATCTATGAATGTGGATTCTGTCAAAAGCTTTTTTGTAGTCTCTCCAGCCATGCTTAGATTCTTCCCTTTTTTACAATTCTCCATTATGACTTTATTTAACAACAAATTATCCTTTGTTCCATATGACTTTCTTTTGTTACCCTTATGTTCTATCTCCATGATTGAGTTTTCTTCTAAATGAATATAAGCTCTGTCAGCATCAGTTCCAGTGTATAGTTTATAAATCATTAGAAGGCATGTTATTAGTCTATAATTTTAGGATATCTTGCAGGTTCACTGTTAAGGAGGAGTATTGTTTTTCTTGTTGTTAACCAGGTTGGCGTCTAAGGGTGCACTTATAAAAAGTTCTTACTCACAGCTAAATCTTCAAGTAAAGATGTTAATACTTTTAGCCAGAAATTAAGTATTGCATCTGGGCCTGGGGTTTTCCATTTAGGAACTTTTCTTAATTTTGTTTCCATTTCTTTGTCTGTTATTACATCCCATTTCATATCCTATACATTTGAACTTCTTATTCTTTCTTTTATTTCTTCTGTCCATTCAGTATCTATGTTATGCTCCTCAGGATCTTCATGGACATTTATCCAGAATGTGTCTACTTCTTTTTTGTGTGGTGTTTCTATTCCTTTTGCCATGTTTCCCAATTGTCTATAAACCTTTTTTGGGTTAGCAATAACTTGCTTATTTTGTACTTTTCCTTTATATTTATCTGCATATCTTCTAAGTTTTTCTGCCTGTGCTGATAGCTTTTGTTTATTATTTGTGATAGTGTACAATAGAGCCCGGTCTGTTCTGATACTGCACATTGCTTTTATCATGTCTATCTTTCTGAACATTTTTGTTGATCTTTTTCCTCTTCCATACTCCTCTACCAGTGGCACATCCTGTCTTACTTGCTTTATAGTTTTCTCTATTCGATACTTCCATGATGACATTTGATTTCTCCCCCTTCCTTTCACTTACTGCCCTGTGTTTTTGTGGTAAGACTTTATCTATTATTAATTTACTTGCACAGTAATATATCCTATTTACTTCTGTTATATTGCATGAATTTCTATGAACATTCTTGATTACTGTGTTCATTTGTTTTATCAAACTTCTAACATTTTGGGTCTTATTGACTTCCTGTAGGCTATTTCTTCCATTGGTGTTAATATGTCTATCCATCTCTATTAAATCAAGCAATTCTTCCCTTATATCATTTTCTTCTAAACTAAGAGTGCATTCTTTGTTTTCTGTGGGCATTCTGCAGAAAGTTCCAGCAAATCTTCCTGTGCCATATTCTCTTCAACTTCACCCTGTGTTATCAATTGGTCTTTCATATGGGAACTCACTGGCCTATCACTCCACAACATTGACTATGTCAGAGATGCCACAATTTCCTGTTCCTTCCCTTGCCATGCAACTCCAACTGAACCTTTTGTCCTAGTTTCCTACTGAAGGCTCCAAAGTATCTCCATATGGCAACTCATCAGATACTTTATGCTCTACTCATTTCTCCTTAATTTGGGAATTCATTATTCTATCATCCTGCAATGTTATCAGAGTTAGATTTTCTACAGTAAAGCCTTCACTTCACAAGTAATCCATAACTTCAATTTCTATTTTTTTGACTTCTCCATTACTAATCCTCTTTTATACTTTCCTCCTTTGTTTTCATATTTTTTGCATCATATAATTTTCCATATGTAGATGCTTTTGCCTGTATTTCTCTTCAACTATCTTTGGTGTTGCTTTTTGTATCGATTAGCTTTGCTTTCGCCTTTGCATAAATATTCCACCATATAAAATCTATTTTTATTTCCTCTTTAGATGTCTCCTGCTCCTTATGTTTCTTTTTACTTGGGGGACTTGTTGTTACATCATACTGTGACATAACGTGTGTTTGACTTTTGATACTAAATCCTTCACTTCATAGGTATTCTATAACTTCGGCTTCTATTTTTCTAACTTCTGCTTTACTAATCTTATGTTCTACATTCCCCCTTTGTAACTTTATTTTTTTATATTGTGAAACTTTCCATACCTGGGTGCCTTTGCTTGTATTTTTCTCTGAATATTTTTGGAGCTGCTTTTTTCCATTAATTAATTTGGCTTTCTCCTTCTTTAAATACTGCACCATACCAGATGTCTCTTTCTTTCTCATCTTCATATTTCTTTTTTATACCTTTCAAAAATGTCTAGATTTTGTTCTTTATATTTTTGCACTTCCTCAGTCACTTCATTTTAGCACAGTTGAGTAACAGTCTTTCTGCCTTACAGTGTTTGGTCTTCTAGTTCAGTCCTTGGCTAGGGTAACTTTTGTGTAGAGTCTGCATGTCCTTCCTGTGTCCAGTTTTCATCCAGTGTTTCAGTGTCCTGTTATATCCCAAAAGCTTATAGTCGGTGAAGTAGCAATCCTCTAAATTGCCCTTAGGTATGCACGCCATAAGTGAATGAAAGAGTGTGTGCATTCATGGATTCGTGGGTTCATAGGTGTTTCCTTAGCTAACGAACACTAGGGCCCTTATAAGCATAGCTGTGCAACCCAAATGTGACCCATAAATTTGATTTATATAGGTAGTGATTTACTGACTGCCTCTGTCCATCAGAGACATAGCAGCCAGATCGGGGTGAATTTACGATTATCTAGCCATTGGTCCAAATTGCACTTAAAACGGATAGGGAGGAACTCTGCTTCACCTGGATGGGGAACCATTTTCCAGAGAATGGGAATTCTCTGAGAAACATATCTGTCTCTCCAATATGTCCTATTTATATCTCAAGCAAACTTAGGTCTTTTAATCTAGTAGTTCTGATGCTGCAAAAGATTCATCTAAAAAGGGTCCAGGGATGCATTGTATGCCTGGCAAAGATCATCTATCAGAAGTCTGTATGATATCATTTAAAGTGACAGGGCTTTGAAGCAATAAGCAGAGGACATTGTGTTTACTACATGTATTCCTTTTTTAAAGAACCTTTGCAGATGTTCCAGTTGCTGCACATGTCTGGTCAGGTACATAATGAAGGGGGCATTATACTCTATGATGGGTCTGATGAAGGCCGAGTACAGTGGTATGATGAGATTTCTGGACTTAGATGCCATGCCGTTACTTATAAGTTGAGCAACATAGAAGGATTTTCTTACTACCTTGGACACATGCTGGTTAAAGGCTAGGTTACTTTCAACATGAGTCCCGAGATCCCTGACTAGTGAATCAGCTTGTAAGGGTGTTTTATTGATGACATAGTTACCTGTGGTGATAAACTTCCCAAAAGGTACTATAATGCATTTCTTGGTATTAAATTCTGAGCCATGGCTTTGACACGAAACATTTGTCTGTATTAGACTTTCCTGATGGGTGTTCTCATCTTGGTGAAATTCAAAGACTGCTTCTAGTTTTCAATCATTTACAAACTTGGTCAGTCAAAGGTCTTTGACATTGGCTTTGACATCTGAGAAGTCAATGCCAATGACGAGTGGGCCCAGGACAGAGCCCTGGGGGATTCCACTGGTGACTGACCTCTTTGTGGAGGTGGAATCACTGTTTCTAACCTGCCGGGTCCTATCAGTGAGCCAGCTAGCTATCCAGTGTGTTATAAAGGGGTTTATACCTAGTTCCATAAGTTTGTTGACAATGCCTGAGTGGGGTATTGTATCAAATGCCACAAGTCCAAATATGAAACCAGGTAATGACAACACCAGTACAGGACAGATGAACCACCGTGAAGTACAGAACACCAAAATAACCACGTAGAAATAAAGCAGGTTTATTACAAGGCTGAGTGCTTTCTTTCCTACTCAAGGGACTTCTTCAGAACAGAACAGTAAAAACACCCAGCCACATATATACCCCACCTCAGTTAAACAATTCCATTGTAACTACCCTAATTAAACAACTAATTATGAAAGCTCAATTCTAACTTAAAAAAGCATCATGAATAAAATGAACATTTATAAATTTGAGACTCACTACTGAAAAATCATGACAAAAATACAGAAGTACCGAAAATATGTATATATAAAACTCTTGACTTGAGAAAAAAATATAAATTTGACTTCTATCCTAAAATATTATGCAATTTTAAAATACTAGAAATACTAATTGTATCAAATGCTTCAAATACTTTAGCCAGATCAAGGTAGACAGTATATACCATTTTCTCCTCATCCATTGCCATAGTGACCTTTTCAAAGAAGTTCACTAGATTCAGTAATCACGATCTTCCTTTGACAAAGCTAAACTGGGATGGATTCAGTGTCTGGAGGTCTCTTATGCCCTTGCTGATCATTTCTATGATAATTCTTTCCATAGCTTTGCAAATAAGACTAGTCAGAGTAATGGGTCTGTAGTTTCCAGGATCTGTTGAAGGTACTCCTTTATGAAAGGGGATGGCCATTGCAGTCCTCCATTCATGTGGCACAAAATCTGAAGACTATAGTTAAATAATGTCTCCAGGAGTCCTGATAAGTCATATTTTAGACTATTTAGGAGGCATCATGGGATGTTATTGGGGCCCATTGAGGCCATATTCATGGCTTTAGTGAGTGCAGCCATACATACTCCCTAGTTATGGCTGGAGGGTTATGTCTGAGGGCATTTTTTTGGGGATGGTTGGTGAGAGAGGGGGTTAAAGTTGGAACTGATTTTTTCCACTAACAGGTTTGCTATATCATCAGGCTCACTGAATGTGGCATCATTAACCACCAGTTCAGCACATTGCTGTTTCCTGCCCTTGAGGTTTCTGATAAAGCTGTAGAAGGCCTTATGGTTATCTTTCACCTGGGAGGCTATATTAACCTCAAAGTTGGCTTTGCTTGCCCTAATTAGCCCTCTTAGTTGTCTATTTACATTGATGAGAGAGTTTCTATCTAATACCCTCCTTGATTTTTGCCATAATTCTTTCCCTTTTGTTGTATATCCTGTTTAATTTGGGATATCACCAGGCTGGTTTTTCTTGGCCTACTCCTGGGCTTACTTCTGGCAAGTACAGCAGCCTCTGTGTAGCCATTGACATGATTGTACAGAGTTTCTGAGAGAAATTCAGCATAGGCTTTTGTATTCTCTGTGTTTGGAGGGGCATTGAATTTTGACAATTCATCACTTAATAAAAGGTAATTTGTCTTGGAATAGTTCCCAACTTTTACTGGTTTTAATGAGATTATAGAGTTGATTTTGATTACGAAGGAGACAATTTTATGGTCAGATCTTACCAGTGAAGATGAGACATGGGGGGGGGGGTGCAGCATTTTCTCATATTTATAAGCACTAGGTCCAGTATGTTGGAGCCTCTAGTGGGCATGTTCACTGTTTGGTAAAGGGTGATTGCATTTACTAAGTTCAGGAATCTCTGTGTTTGAAGATTTGAAGCTGTGTAGGATTCCCAGTCTAAAGAGAGGTAATTAAAATCTTCCATTAGTAGGGTGTTAGGTTAGATGGTAAGTGTCTCCAGTAGGCCCATGTATGCATTGTGAGCATCTTGGAACATGAAGGGAGACCTATAGCTGACTAGGATATGGTAAGGGATTTTGTTTATCATGATCTGTACTTGGAGGAACTCCAATGTGGAATCCTGTTTGAACACCCTGTGTGTGTGTGTGTGTGTGTGTGTGTGTGTGTGTGTGTGTGTGTGTGTGTGTGAGTGTCTGTGTGCGCACATGCATGTGTTTCTCATGCTAGACTGATGCTCTATAGCAGGTAATCTGACACTGAATACAATGAATGAATAAACTCGTGCAACATTTTTATAACACTGAGCAGGCTTTTTAATATCTACAAAATCGTAATGTTGTATAAAGCATGATGATGCTGAAAGGCTATGTACTCCTGGGGGCAGGGCATTTCCTCATTTGTTCTTGTTTATATCCTGCCCTTTCATTTAAGGAAAAGTTATTTCAACTAGAGGGTGGTGTTGCCATGGAACACATTACTCGATGTAGTGGTGTAGTACAGGTCAGCAGAAGGACCGGAGGATGGTCTTGAACAGATGCAGGAAGGAGTTGTGTGGTGGTAGGGAAAGGCAGATGCTTAGTGACCCACTGCAGCACTTAGGCAGATTTGGTAGGCTACAGGTTTTCAGTGTAAGATACTTCATGTTATGTTATCAAAATGTTTATCAAGGCAATCTGCATGCATATAAAATCTTGTATGATTTTCTTTATTTTTGTCTAATAGATATGTTGGATATATATATATATATATATATATATATATATATATATATATATATATAGTGCTGGGTAGGTTTATGATAGTAATATATATTCACGTGATGTAATTCGAAGGGAGATAACAGATGGTATTCACAAACTGTCTTGTTATGTAAAGTCTTTTTTCACTGAATCTATTCCCTGTTCATATCCATAATATTATCCAGACAACAAAAAAGAAGTGAATGTATTTTAACTAGGGGAATAAGCAAATTATAACTGGCATACAGTTTTGTACTACGAAGCATAGTGTTGG
Source organism: Protopterus annectens (assembly GCF_019279795.1). NCBI lineage: Eukaryota > Metazoa > Chordata > Ceratodontiformes > Protopteridae > Protopterus > Protopterus annectens. The sequence continues at coordinate 1,869,554,642 of NC_056735.1, forward strand.
ACTATGTTCTTAGCTTTTTGGAATTTCTGTCAGACGCAAAGTGTACCTAACTAGGTTAATTATCTGTTGATGATTATTACTGGCTACATTCCACACTTCTAATGCTGACCACTTTCATATGCAAAACACCATCACTGTCAAACCATCTGACTACAGCTTAGACATGCAATTGAAGTAGCATTTAAGCTTGAAACTCATAATGTGCTCTTGTGCCAAATTTCTACATAGAAAACTGGAATTCTTTATGAACAGAAACAAATTTGTCAAGAGCTGCCAGCCTTGTTTTACAAAGCATGACTAAACATTGCCCCAGGGAATCATCTCTGGATTTTTAAGAAAGCAATAAATGTTAGGGGCAGACTTTACTATATTCACTGGCTTGCTCAACATTTGAATGGGTCCATAGTTATTCCTTTTGCTTGGATAAATCCATACCAAATCAATATCTGTATCTATACGTTTTCTGTATTTTATAAGGCATAGATTCTCAGATTCAGTCACAGTGAGCCTGCTTCAAACCATAGAACCATAGAAAAGTCCTTGAGTCTTTCCTAGATATCAGAAAAGTACTTTGGGGCCTCTCTGTATAAAGGCAGCATGTATACACTTTCTATTTGTTTTTCTGTCTTTCCACTCACACACACACACACACACACACACACACACACACACACACACACACACACACACACACACACACACACACACACTCCTTAAACAATCAAACTTTGTTTCTGTACATTATATGTTTATTATTGATTTGCAGTTTGATGCACATATTCAGTGACCTTTAGCCTTCTGCACTTAGACTGATGCCACATAAAATAATATCAGTTATATTAGAGAGGGTGTACAGTGAATATTCCCTGTATGGTGAGTGTGAAAACAAAGTCTCTTCCCCAGAAAAAAACATTTTAGTGAGCTGTCCATTTGCACAAAAAACATTCCTGTACATGCTTCACTGATTTGGACTGAAATTAAGCAACTTGCAAGTGGAGAAAAAAGATATGCCATATATAAATGGAGACATTTTCAAAAGCAAAAGTGTTGATCATTGCTTGACATTAGCTGTTTGGAACAGAGACATGTGAAAAGACTCAGTTTCTTAACATTATTTGTGCTGTGGAACCTCTTCTATTTCACAGCATTGGAGTGTCTGTGACCTTAATAAATTGTGCTTTGGTTATGGTTGTTGCTTAACAGTGCTTAGTTCTCAATTGGGGTACCTTCAGTGCAAAGGCTATATACCATCTCTATGTCCACATCCCACGGGCATACTATAGGTGAAATGGTGATCCTCTAAATTTCTAATCAGTGTGCATGCAATTTGAGAGTGTTTGAGAGCTTGTCTTTGCATGCATGCACAGATGCATGGATGTGAGCTTGTGTATGTGTGTGTGTGTGTGTGTGTGTGTGTGTGTGTGTGTGTGTGTGTGTGTGTGTGTATGTGTGCACGTGCATGTGCGTGTGTGGATTGTGTGCATTCTGTGATGGATTGGTATCCCCATTCAAGATGCGCTTTCATACCTTTGCAACCACTGACAGCTAGGAAAGGCTTCCCCACAGTCATGTATTTAATTAAGTTGGTAATCACAGGATAAATAAATGAAATAAAATACATTGTATGGATTTTGTTGAAAACTGATTTCTGTGACTCTGACAATGAGCTTTTGCTTTTCAGGCTTGTTTCTCCTAAGTCACAGGGCTTTTATTTTTTCATGTTCCCCAATTTGGCACAAATGAAAAATTACAATGAACACTTATGAGGTGTGGGGGTATAGAAGGGCTTGCTGTCCTGTAAAAACATATATAATATAATATAATATAATATAATATAATATAATATAATATAATATAATATTATTTTTGTTTTTTATTAATTGGGTGAAATTGTTTTTTTTTCTAGTTTTTCAGAGTTCCATTCTAGTATATTTGGGCTTGTTAAGTGACTAGATCCTTTAACAATATCACACCTAAGTATTCGGAGTAGTAGTCCAATGCTAGCAAATAGTCTTGTGCATAGAACTTAAACATATTTGTACCCAATTTTTGAAATGATCCCTCTAGTTGTAATTTTTTTTCTGCATTGTCTTACTATATTTTATTCAGAGTTCACATCTGTATAGTTCTGGTTTTCTATATGAATCCATTTTGGCTGGTATATAACACTGCATATTTGTCTTCATTAAGTTGCAGTCCTTGAATGGCTTTTGTGTAGTTTGCTTAGTGTTTGTTTTACTTGCTAAGATTTTTGCTATAGCCATTTTTATCCTTTAAGCAGAAAGTGTTTTGCTCTGTGTAACTCTTCTAAAAAAGGTTATCAGGTACCTAGTGTTTTTAACTGCATTGGAGCATCATTGTGTATTATGGCATTTTATATTTGTTTTATCTACTGACTAGCTAAGTATAAACATGTACATTTGAGCTTCTGTATAGAGGGCTTCTTTGATGGTAGTTGACTGTTTTGCTTTCCGTGGAGCATGTATGATATACATCTCCTTACCTGGTTTACATTTCCTCTTAATGTGATATGTTTTTACACTCATTGCCCTCTGAATTCATCATGGGACAGTATTTATTAGATTTGTCAGTCTGGTCACTCGTGGCTCATGAGAATCTTTAATTAGATCCAGTTTTCATTAAGAAACAAATTAAAAGCTCTCTGACATGAGCATAGCTGTCAGCAGTTCTTTTTCTGTTTCAGCATATTTTGCTGTGTTTCCGTCATTGCCTTTGAGACATGAGCTACGAGAACTTAATCTTGCTGTAGTGGTATATTAATCCCTACTGAATTAGCAACCCACAACAAACTACTAGGTGTAATAATTGATGACAACTTGAAATATGAGTATTGTTTAAAGATGTAATATAAAACAAAACAAAAAAAAAACTTCATCAAAAAAATCGGTACCCTGCGCATTATAAAACCTTACCTAAGACATGGTGCTTTCCTTTCTTCCTTCCAACTTTCCTCTATGTAGCCTCAATTCTCATTAATCTTCAGGAAACCCAGACCAATCTCCTTGAGAGATGCTACAGCAAAGTAGACACATTTATTCAGAACCAGTAATGTGAGACTAACCCTGCAAATGGGCTCAAACACATTTTATGTGGGGATAGGCTCTCCATAACTTACATACATGGGATCATAGGAAATTACTAGGCTAATGGCCATGGGGCCCTTACAAGCCTAGCCAAGAGTTTATCCCCAAAAAAGAAGCCTCAATTAGTACCTGTTACCCCTGTCAGTGAGGGACAAAGGTAGAACCACTGGGACAGATTTGTGGTTTCCCATCCACTCATCAAGGTTGCACTTGAAGAGGGTCAGTGAAGTACTCTCTTTGACATGTATGAGAAGTCTATTCCATAGATGGGGCAGCCTCTGGGAGACAAACCTGTCTCTCCAGCAGGTTTTGTTGATGTCGCATATTAGATTTAGGTCCATCGAGTGGGTAATGCATGAGGAGTTAGACTTATGGATATGGAGAATCTCTAGTAGGGCAGGGTCTGATATTGCCTTTTAGGAGAGACACAGATCACCTCTGAGCAATCTGTATGATACCGTGTAAAGTGATAGTGATTTGAACCTGTCCACATAAGACAAGTAATGGAGGCCATGGATTCTCTTTGTGAGGTATGTGTGTGGCTTTTCCAGTTGGTGCAGGTATTTGGAGAGGTACATACCAAACGGGGGGTTATACTCAATTATAGGTCTAATGAGGGAGGAGTACAGAGAGGTAATAGCTTCTTTTTTTCTGGATGCAATCCCTTTACTTATGAGATGAACCAAGTAGAAGGCTTTTTTTTTTTTGAAAATAGCTTTATTGGTATTTACATATAAACAAAATAAACATGTTAATTTTTACATAGATTTAACATTTGATGAATTATATTTGTACAATAAACACACAACATAACTAAAGTATTTACAGAGACATCCACTTATACACATTTCAAAAACATATATAAAAATCAAAGTTTCATGTTGTGATTTAATCTTTTTTTAACATTTCTTGTAAACTAACCCACGTATTGTATGTATATGTTTTTCTAGATAATCTTGACTTAATTGTCAAAAGTTTCAGGTTGCAAACTTCTATAATAGCATTTTTAAATTCAATAAAAGATGGTGGGGAATCAGAAATCCAATTTCTGGTTATAATCTTTCTAGCCACTGCTAGGGTTGACCATAACAAAGGGATTTTAATGTTTTTTTTAACATGGTGGTGTATAGATGTGTTGAGGTGAACCATAGATTTGGTTATAGTGAAGCTGTCTGTGAATATAGCCTGTAATAGGTAATTTACATTTTCCCAATAGCATTTTAATTCAGAGCAATCATAAAACATATGAGCCCAATCAGCATTTTTTGTAGTTTACATCTTCTACATAATTGTCTTTTTTGTTAATTTTACTTATAATAAATGGTGTGTAAAATGACCTATACATAAATGTCCATGTGTTTAACTGCCATTTGAGAGAATAAGTTGTTCTGCCAGCTGATTCTAGTATATTATTTTTATCTTGTTCAATAGGGTCTTCATTGTTGATGGAAATATAATAATTCCATAAACTTTCAGGGTAACTATATGGTTCATCTCTAATAATTCTATATATATGTGATAATTTACCTTTAAATGAGGTTTTGTGTTGAATATTCAATACTAGATAATTCAGCAACAAAGGTATAGATCTCTTATTTGTAGGAGAAATTAAGTCAGACTTATTAAAAAGGAGTTATCTGTATGTTTGTATATCTAACCAGAAGTTATTATCTAGTTCAAATTCTTGAATCAGGTTGTCTGTTGATTTTATTTCATTATCTGACATAATCTGATACCAGTATATTAATTTTTCTCTTTGAATAATAATATTTTGTTGGAATCTGATGAAGGAACAATTCCTCATGTATAAGCCATTGGATGCAATAAGAAAGACCATTCTTTATATATTGGATATTTATATATAAAATCTCTAAAATTATTTATAAGAGTTGAAATATATGTAGTTGTATGTTTTGGTGTAACAAATGATGTGAAAAGATATTTTAAAATCCATAGAAAGGGATTGTTTAATATATTAATTTTATGAGGTGTGGGTCTAATGAATGTATCCATACACATTACTTCTTAATATTTTTCCATTTAGCTGAATATGAAGGGTCCACTAATAAGGATATTATTTTAATTATAGAAGAGATTGAGTATAAATCTAAGTCAGGAAATGCTAACCCTCCTTTAGACCAGCTTCTTATATGATATTTTAGGGCTACTCTTGGTTGTTAGAAAACCATAGGAATCTTAACATCATTGAATTTAGTTTCCTAACTATTGGTCTTGGTGGGAGTAATGAAATTGATTGAACGATATATAGTATTTTTGGAAGCATCATCATTTTAATTATTAATAGTCCTTCTTTCATTGTAAAAAAGATTTTATCCCACTTTCCTATGAGAAATTTAATATTTTTAAGGGTATTATTATAATTGAGGTGTATTATATTTTAATATCTTTGGCTAATATTATCCCTAAATATGTAATTTGTTCAGAGTTAGGTATATATTTATGATATATTTTTCTCTAGTTTGTTATTAGGATATATAGGTAGTATCTTTGTTTTGTCATTATTGAAAGTTAAACCTGATATTTTTTGAAAGTTATCTGTGGAATTAAATAGGGCATAAATAGATGATATATTTCCATTTAGAGTAATGAGAACATCAGCAAAGAGCTGTATTTTAGATGAAATGTCAGGGTTTATATTAACACCTTCTATGTCTTTATTTGTTCTTATGACATTAGCTTATGGTTCCATTAGTAAGGTACATAACAAGGGGAAAGAGGACAACCCTGTTTAGTTCCTTTTAAAATTGGGATATTTTGTGAAATATATGTACTAATTTTTATACATGCCTGAGTACCTTTATATAGATGAGTAATTAGATTTACAAAGCTAGCTGAGAACTTTATACATTTAAGTAATGTAAACAGTCCCAATTCACAGAGTCAAAAGCTGAATTTATATCTAAACGTATTAGATAAGTTAGATCTTTCTTTTTCTTATTTGAGTAATCTATGAGGGTTAATGTTCTTTTTATATTATCAAATGTATTTATATTAATTATAAAACCTGCTTGATCTTCATCAATCAAATTTGGAAGAAAATTCTTCGATCTGTCTGCATAGATATTCATGAACATTTTATAGTCAACATTCAATAAAGAAATGGGTCTATAAGAGGAGCATTTAGTTGGGTCTTTATTAGATTTTATTATGGGTGCAATAATGTATGTTTCCATGAAGGAGGACTTAGACTCAGTCTGGGTTGTTAAAAAGACTTTTTATAATAAGGATAGAGCACTCTTAGATATGATTTTATAGATTTAATTCCCTGGAGCTTTATTTAAGTTTGTTAACTTGAATTTGGATATCTGTAAGTGTAATATGTTTGTCTATTAAGTCTACTTGTTGTTTATTAAGATATTTATTAGTATATTTGTTTATAAATCTTGTTATGGTTTCTTTTGATTCCATAATAACTTTGTTATGATTAATTTTATGAAAGTGCTCCCTTAATTCTTCTAATATGTCTTGTATGTTGTAAACATTTCTTTTTTTATTAGAAAAGATATCCTTAATGTGATTGTGCTTACTGAATCTTTTAGTTTTATTTTTCAGCTTATTTAAGTATTGGGGACTAGTTGAAAAGGCCAAAAATGTATATTTTTCTAGACTAATAATAGTTTTGTGATTAAGAATTTCTAAGTAGTTATTGTTTAATTCAATGATTTTTCTCCTTTATGTCTCTATTTGTGTTGTCTTCTTTATGATTAAGTTAGAGATTATCTAATTTATTCTGTAGCTCCTGTAGATCCTTATCCCAGGATTTTCTTTTATTACTATACCAATTTGATATTTTCCCATAAAATTATGCTTTTAGGGCATCCCGGATGTAGATGACTGATGTATCTGAAGTGGTATTTAGTTCAATAAACTTTTGTGTTTCACTGTTTATAAATTCTTTAAATTTGTCTAATTTAGTAATATAAGCTGGTATTCTTCTGATATACACATTGAATGTTGAATTAATAGTTAATTCAAAAGTTATAGAGTTATGATCAGATAAGGAGTAGAGATAACTATAGATTTAGTTAAATCATTAGTTAATTGATTCAAAATAAGGACTGTATTTATTTTTGAATAGGAACCATATCTGTTAGAAAAGAAAGCAAAGGGTAATGATTTTGAATCTGCTTGATTATTAATGTCTTTTAGATTAAATGAATTCATAAGGTCCTTTAAATGTTTGGCCTGAAATGTTATTTTCCTTTTAACTTTAACACTAGTTTCAATTTCATCTAAAATACAATTAAAATCACCTGCTATTAAAATATTTCCTTTAGAGAAGAGAACAATTTGATTTAGGTGATGTTTAACTGTATTAGTTTTTATGCCTGGTATCCAGTAAACATTAACCAAGGTGAAGATTTTTCTGTTTATTTCCACTATAACTGAACAAACCATTCCTTTATCATCTTGATATGTGTTTATTATTTTGGGAATAGGTAATGTTTTGTTCCATAATATGGCTACACCTCTTTTTTTCTGTGAGTGTTCTGAACTTTATAAAACAGTATATTTATTTGTATCAAATTTAGATATATCTTTTTTTAAAAGACATGTTTCTTGTAAAATAATTAGGTTAGATTTGTATAAATTCAAGTATTTAAATGTTTCCTCTTGGGTTATGTAGACCATTAATGTTAAAAGAAATACCTTTCAAATGAACCATTTTAACAGTATAACAGATGTGATGTAATGCTCTTTAATTCTCGGTCTTTTAGTTTTCTCGTTCTCTTTTTCTTTTTTTTTTTCATTTTCCCTCTATTATATATCGACTGTTATTCGTGTATAGGGTTATTGTGTGGATATAGTATATTTTAAGTATGTTTATAGTTGGAAACCTGTGCATAATTATCATAGTGGATGTCTTGAAAATAAATTTATTACAACAATAAGTTAATTGCATAACCTTAAAAACAAAACTCATACCCCACCTGAAGTTATAAACTCCCAATTTGAGTAGCATCAGCCACCTATTCAATAACAGCAGTAGTTCAGCTCCCTTTTAGTATATAATGTTGAACTTTACTATTATATTTTTGTTTCATTTTCATCTATCATTTTATATGACTATCTATAATATCATAAAACTCATCAACAAACATGCACTATCAAAGAGTTTGAATATATTAATTAATATATTATTAATATATTAATATATTAATTAAAGTATTGCATAAAATCAAATGTTATATCTCTCTAGTGTGTTATGTTTGTTAATTTCAACTCACTTAGGTATAATTTAGATTTCCTTACAATATTCTTCATATATTTCCATATATATATATATATACAATTCTTATTCTTTATTTATGGTTACCATTCTTTATTTATGGTTACCAGGATCAAGTATTAAAACAGATGAATAACTAAAATAAATAAAATTTTCTAAGAATAATTTATCATGCAAGGATTATATTTTAGTCATTCCAGTCACTATTTATTAATTTTTAACTACTTTTGAAATACATATGTTATAAATTCCGAAACAAAATGAATGAATAAATAACTTTTTCCTCTAATAAACTTGAAAGGTAGAATGTTTCAATTGACAACTTATTTCTATACATATTTATCAGTTCATATGCCAGCACTCTGCTATCAATCTTAAGAGAAGAAGAAAATGTCTCAAGTTAGTTTAAGTGATAAAAGAGCTACACATAGATCTTATAACATATAACTTATATAAATCGAGATTAACTTCTGGTATAGTGAATACTTTTAGAGTCACATAAACAGCATCAGCACTTTAACTGGTTACATTTTAAAATTGTTTCTATAAACAGTTTAAAATATTCAGGAAAATATCCATGATGACTAGTGATATAGGTAAAATCTGTATTAGATTATTGTCTCCTTGTAATAGCTTAAAACTAGAAACTTTTAAAAGCAATACATTTTTATATGAATATCTACAAGTTAGTCTGTTGAATCAGGATAGTGACATCTTTATGAATTTTCTAGACCATAAGAAGTAGTGAGTCCCACCGTACCTGTGGAGCTATTTCAAAAACTGTATTGCCATACATGCCTCTTTGCATAAGCATCTTTGTTTACCATAAATGTATGTGAGACTAACTCAGAATTATGTCACTCTGGCAGAATTCAGGCATAGACAAATTATATTATAAAAAAAAATGATCAGGTCTGGAGTTCAAAAGGGCAGTGTATTGCATGTTATTAAAAGTTGAGTACGTTTTTGATTCTGCTGAGACTAAATCTGATGTAAATGTAGCCGTCTAGGTAAAAGACAAACACTATGCATTTATCAGCTGTTATACAAGCAGTTTAAGACTATTGTTGTACTTCAACCAACAAAAAGACCCTTAATAAGCATTAATAAACATATTCTTAAGCATATACAATAAAATCATAAGTATTTCTTCAGTGGTACATAAAAACATCTCTATATACATTTTCAAAATCATATGCTAAGTGCTATCAGAAACAGCAGAAATCAGTAATTAACTACTATTCCTGATATGACTTTGTATTAAATGATTTCAAAGTTATTAGTATTATCTTTCATCACAGTGATGTAACATCTTTCTTGTGTAACTGTTCCCCTATGAGTCTAACAAGTATAACAAGTAGAGCTAAAGAAAGTACAGACTTAAATATGAAAATATGCCTAAAAGCATTTCTTTTTTATTTTTTTATACAGTGTGTCAACTAACTTCGTTTTTCCTCTTTGTGACATAGCTTGGATACTAAAACAAGTTACATATTGTATAACAACTTTCCCTGTTTCACTCCTCTATTTTTTCATATTCTTAAAACTGCCTTACTCAGCTATTAAATAATCTTTCGAATTTAAAGAGAGTTTAACCATTTTAGCTTACAAAAAAATGATAATTTCTTTACATTAGATACAGTTCTGATATACATAGCACTTGCTTTCACATTTCTGCTGCATAAATGATAGTTCAGTATTTTTTCCTGTGCTTTTCCATTTTCCCATGTCGCTGCAATGATGTCATCAAGGTTCAAAGTTCGTGGAATGCTGCAACGCTGATCATAGGCATCTATGAAGTGAAGGTGTAAGCAGAGCAACTTGTGGACTTGCTTCTCGAGGTCTAGGAGAATACAATTTGTCAGTAATGAAGTTCTAGTAGGAAAATGTGTAAGTAAACCTGCTTGACTGATTAATTTACACTCTTTTTATGTCCATTAGTGGACAAGCCCATTTACCTTCTTCACAAAGGTTCATACAGCACAATGTCAGCTTATCAACCCATTAACCCACTGAATATTGCTATTAGTTCCCAAACACTTTCAATAAGTTATGCAGCAATCATTTAACTAATAAAAATACTAATAAAGAGCACCTGTTACTAAATATATTAAACCACATGATATTTAAACTCATTATTTTTTGAATAACTAACCCAGGTTGCCTTAACTCAAACAATCCACAACTTGCTAGATATGCAGCATATAATATTTATAACATAACATTAATATGAGGAGACATAGGTTCATAGGTTCATTGGTAGGTACTAGGCTATCTACCTGAGGGCATTTATAAGCCTAGCCAAAGTGTGTCAGCTTCCTCTGCAACATTGATTAATTAACTGAGCCTCTGTCAAGAAGACTCAATGAAGTGATCCCAGGGGTGTATTTTCTGTTACCCATTCACTCGTCAAGGTTTCTCTTGAAGAGCGTTAGTGAGGGGCTCTGCCTAATGTAGTTAGGAATTTTGTTCCAAATCATGGGGAGTCTCTGTGACAGGAATCTATCCCTCCAGCATGTTCTATTTATTGGTGTGGCAAGGTTTAGCTCACTAGAGCGAGTGGCTCACAGTGACTTGGATTTCTTTAGGTGGAACATGTCCATCAATTCTGAGTTGGACATGGCTTTGTAAGTCAGGCAGAGATCACCTCTGAGTAAGCGATATGCCACTGAGTACAGCTGGAGTTTTTCCAATCGGGCTGCATAGGACATATGTTTGAGGCCAGCAATCCTCTTGGTGAGGTACTTTTGTGGTCTTTCCAGCTGTTGAAAGTGTCTTGTGAGGTACATCCCAAATGGGACATTGCACTCTATGATGGGTCTGATGAGTGACGAGTAGAGGGGCACTATAACCTCTTTATTTCTAGATGCGAACCCTTTAGTAATTAGATGGGCTACATAGAATGATTTCCTAACTACTTTGGCAATATGATTGTCAAAGGAGAGCTTACTATCTACCTGGGTCCCCAGATCTCTTATTACCTCTTCTGTATTAAGGGGGCTGCCACCTATGTGGTAATTCATGGGTGTTTTGTTTTTCCCAAACGGGATGACTATGCATTTTTTGGCATTTAGCTTGAGACCATGACTTTGACACCAGGTGTCCATCTCAGTAAGGCCCTTTTGGAGAATGTCCATGTCAGCCAGAGAGTCAATTATGGCTCCCAGTTTGCAGTCATCAGTGAACTTGGTTAGCCATAGACCTCCTGTGTTTGCCTGTACTTCTGAGAAGTATATGCCGAACAGTAGGGGTCCCAGGACTGAGCCTTGTGGGACACCACTTGTGACTGGTATAGAGTCGGACCTGGAGCCCACTATTCTTACCGTGTGAGTTCTGTCTGTAAGCCAGTTGGCAACCCATCTCATAACATAGGGGTTTATGTTCAGGTTGGTGAGTTTTTCTATAATTCCCGAGTGGGGAATGGTGTCAAAAGCCTTGGCGAGGTCAAGGTAGCTGTGTGAACCACCTTTCCCTCGTCTATGGCCTTGGTGACTGTCTCAAAGAAGTCAACCAGGTTTAGTAGGCATGATCTGCCCTTAACAAAGCCAAACTGGGTCAGGTCAAGTGTTTGTAGGTTTTCAATGTCTTTGTTAATGAGTTCCATGATGATGCGCTCCATAGCCTTGCAGACCAGGCTAGTCAGGCTTATGGGGAGATAGTTACCAGGGTCAGTTGTGACCCCTCCTTTGTGGAGTGGCATAACCATTGCTGTACGCTATTTTAGGAGCACATAGCCTGTGGATGAACAGTGTGTTTAGGTGGGGGGTTAGTTCGTTCTGTAGTTCATGAAAGACGCAGCCTGGGACACCATCTGGCCCCATTGATGCTGTGCTTTTGGCTTTTGAAAGGGCTGTTTTCACCTTGGCGTCTGTGATTCTGGGACACTACACTTTTCTGGTATTGTTATGGGCCCTTTTGGGGGTGAGAGGGGGGTGAAGTTTGCACTGAATCTATCTGCCGGGATGTTGGCAATTTCAGTAGGTTCAGTATATTTTGTGCTATTGTGCACTAGCTCAGAGCATATCTGTGAGTTGCCACTTAGATTCTTGACATAGCTAAAGAAGGCTTTGTGGTTATCTTTCAAATCCTTGGCTATTTTTCTTTTGAAGTTAGCCTTGGATGATTTTATGAGGGCCCTTAGTTTCTTACTGATACTAATCAGGGATGTCTTTCCTTCTTGGGATTTGCTTTTTTTCTGAACTAGTTTCCTTCTTCTGTTGTACAGCCTGTTTATGGCAGGGGCCCACCAGATTGGTTTTCTTCTCTTAGGGGAGTGAGTCTTGGTTTTGCTAGGGATGTCATGATCCATGCCTCCTTGTAGGTGCTCATAGAGTGCATAATAAAGGTTCCTGCATCTTGGACACTATTATCCTTTAGTGTGGGGGCTGTAAAACTTGCCACCTCTGTCTTAAGTAAGGTGAAGTTTGCTATAGAAAAGTTTTTCACTGTGGTTTCCTTGGTTGGGGATGGTGGTGTGGTGTGGTGTGGACATCCAGCGTGATTAGTTTATGGCCTGATCTAACCAGTGACAGGTTGCCTCCAGTGCGGAACACCCGTCGCAGATGTTGGTGATGACCAGGTCCAATATGTTTTCACCTCTGGTAGGGGAGTTTACCAGCTGATCCAGGGCATTTGAGTTGATAAATTCCAGGAAGCGCTGGACCTGAGAGTTTGTACTTGAGTAGTTTTCCCCGTTAATGGTAGGGTAATTGAAATCGCCCAATATCAGGGTGTTTGGTAGGACCTTCACATTTTCCAGTGTCTCCAGAAAGGTGGAGTGGTGGTCCTGGGTCATGGAGGATGATCTGTAGCAGGTCAAAATTTGCATTGCAGATTTGCCCGATGTTAGTTGCACATGGATGATCTCAGAGGTATCATGCTGCGCCACTAACCTGGAGGTGTAGGTATCCTTGATGAATATGGATACACCCCCTCCTTTTGTGTTTTGGTTCATGTTCTGTGGCTGAAATGTGTGGTACGAGTTGTAGCCCGGTAGTGCTGGGGTGCTCTGTGGAGCTTTGAACCAGGTTTCAGTTAGTGCACATATGTCTACATTCTCCATATAGAGGAGTGCTTCGAGTGCGTGCATTTTGAGATTTAAACTCCTGGCATTGAGTAGCCATATATATAATATCACTAACCTTCTTATTTGTCTTCATCTTTTGTGATATGATAATAAGAAGTTACAACATATTTCAATTAAGTCATTTATGACTTAACATTTACCTTAAATACTTGTTGTTTATATTTTGATAAGTCCTTGTTATCTGCTTTGTGTATAGTCCAAAAACATAAAACAAGATAAGAAAATGAGGAAGTTGAGACAAAGGATAAACAATGTGTATTTTTTATTTATTCTTCAGTCTCTTTTGTTTCTCAGTTGTTTTCCATGCTGTGCCACTTGCCATTCTTTTCAATGATGAACTAGCCCATTCCATTTATTCTATTTTATCTAAAATCTTATGTTTTTTAACATATTCCAAAGCAGAGCCTTAGTCTAAAAAGGTTTTTGGTCCATCGTGTAAGAAGATTTTCAGTTTGGCTGGAAATAGGAGATGTGTTTTAAGTTGAGCTTTTTTAAGTTCTTTAATTAATGGTAAGAAAATTTTCCTTTTAGCTATGACCATCGAGGAGTAGTCATTGTCAAATTGGATGACAGCTTCATTACCTTAGGAGGTGCTTTTGTCCATGCTGTTTTTAGTACCATATCTTTATCATATGATAAAAGAAATCTTACAATAACTGATTTGGGTGTTTTTTTGCTTGTATTAGAGGAAGACAAAGACCTATGGGCTCTTTCTAGGCCAAAAGATATGGTTTCTGGCAAGTCTAGTATTTTAGTTAACCATGAAGATAAAAAGCTTACCATATTGTTGCCCTCGATGTTTTCTGGCAGCCCAAAGATTCTTTCTTATATTGTTCCTGCGAGACCTATTCTCTAGGTCATCAAGCTTATTTTGAAGCAGAGTATTTTGCTTGAGAAGGAATTCTATATTATTTTCTCCTTCCTGCATTCTGTTGTCCATATCATTTAAAGCTTCCTCTATTCCAGTTATTTGTGCCATTTGTTGTTGTAGATCTTCATGTAGTAAGTTCATTTGCTTTGAGCATTTTTCTTTGAAGTTATCATTTTTTAAGTCTATTTTGTCAATTTTAGTTGTTAAGTCCTGCATATTTGATAACAAGGTTGGTAGTTCCTTTTTGAAGATGGTATCCTGGTTGTTGGCTTTTGAAAAGCTCATTCTGAAGTTCTGTGATAAGTAGAAATAATCCAAAGAGATTTTTGACAGGAAAATTTGTCTAAATCAATATTCTTTTTATTTTATCCTTGAAGATGCTATCCAGAAACTATATGTATAAAAATAAGTTTCTTAGGATAACTTAGAAATTATAATTTCCTGTCATAGAAATTAATCTTAATGGAGCTGAAGTAATCTGCTGTATCCAGAGCTCATCTTGGCCATGCCCCCGTAGAAGGCTTTTTTGACCACTGCCACCACATGATGGTGGAATGTGAGCTTGTTGTCAACCTGAGTACCCAGGTCTCTCAACATGGGTTGTGTGCTTAGGGGGTTGCCGGTGATGTGGTAATCAGAATGGGCGGTGTTTTTGCCGAATGGAATGATAATACATTTTTTTGCATTTAACTTAAGAGCATGACTTTGGCACCAGTTATTTGTAGCTGTAAGACCCTCTTACAGTATGTTAATGTCATTTAGGGAGTCAATGACAGCACACAACTTACAGTCATCTGCAAACTTGGTCAGCCACAGGCCCTTGGTCTTTGCCTGGACCTCTGAGAAGTAGATGCCAAACAGTAGGGGTCCCAGGACAGATCCCTTGGCAACACCACTAGTGACAGGTCTGCTGTCAGAAGTGGTGTCACCTATTTTGACCTTGTGAGTCCTATCTGTGAGCCAGTTGTCCACCCATCTGATGAGATAGGGATTAACACCAAGTTGTGTAAGCTTTTCAATGATGCCTGAGTGGGGGATTTTGTCAAAGGCCTTGGCCAGGTCAAGGTAAGCTGTATGTACTGACTTTCCCACATCCAGGGCCTTGGTGAAGGTCACAATAAAATCAACTAGGTTCAATAGGCAAGATCTGCCCCTGACAAATCCGAATTGGGTGGGGTTGAGTGTTTGGAGATTCCCTATGTCCTTGTTTATGAGATCCATAATAATATGTCCATGGCTTTACAGATCATACTTGCCAAGCTAATGGAATGATAGTTTCCCGGGTCAGTAGTGGCATCACTTTGGGCAAGGGGATGACAATGGTGGTTTTCCACTCTGCTGTAATGAACCTGTAATTAGGCTGTGGTTGAATAGGGTGCTCAGTGGCGAAGCTAGTTCTTGCTGGAGATGGTGCCTGCGATATTATCAGGTCCCATGGAAGCTGTATTCAATATTATCAGGTCCCATGGAAGCTGTGTTCTTTGCTTTTGATAGGGCCTTTAACACTTGATCTACTGAGATGTGAGGTGTTGGACAAGTATCGAGGATGTCGACTGGGCCTCTTTGGGGGCAATAAGGGGGTGAAGTTTGTGCTGAACCTATCAGCTAGTAGGTTGGCAGGATCAGTGTAAGTGGTACCATTAAGTACTAATTTGAAACAAACTTGGGCTTTGCCATGGAGGTTCCAAATGTAACTGAAAGACTTGTGGTTTCCCATTGTTTTGGAGGCTAGTTTCAACTCATAATTTGCTTTGGAGTTTTTCACTAGTGATCTAATTTCCTTGTTGAGACAGAGTAGAGAGATTTTCTGATTTGGAATTTGTTCCTTTTTTCCCCTTGGACAACATTTTCTTCCTTTTGTTGTAAAGCCTGTTGGTAGAGGATGTCCACCAGACAGGTTTGTGTTTCCTTGAGGAACAGGTTTTAGTTCTGTTGGGTATGGCTGAGTGCATGCAGTTGTACAGGTGTTTGTATACTGCACTGGTGTTCAGCATAATTGTCTGCATCCTCTGGGGGGGGGGGTGAAGCTGCTGATATTTTCCTTTAGGAGGGTGCAGTCAGCTTTTGAGAAGTTTTTTAGCCTGGTTACGGCTGGGGGGGGGGGGGGCGGGGTGGGATAGAAACTTTGAATTAGACAGACTGATGAGATGATCTCACCAGGGAAGAACATCCTATGGCAGTGGTGCAGCAGTCACCCATGTTGGTGAGAACCAAGTCCAGTATCTTATCTCCCCTTTTGGGGGATGAGACCAGCTGGTCTAGTGCATTAGAGTTGATGAAGTCAAGGAATCATTGGATGTGTGCATTAGTGCAGGAATAGTTCACCCAATCTATGGTGGGGTAGTTGAAGTCACCAAGGATCAGGGTGTTAGGGGGTACCTTGATGGAGTCAAGTAGGTCCAGATAGGAGGAATGGGTGTCCTGAGACATGGAGGGGGGTGTATAGCTGGCTATAACTTGGATGAGTGTCTTGTCAACTGTCAGTTGCACCTGGAGTAATTCCAGTGCATCATGCTGGTAAACCAGTCTGGAGGTGTGCCTGTCTTTAATGAACATTGAGACTCCATCACCCTTAGTCTTCCCGACCTCATTTTAGGCTTGGAAAGTGTGGAATGAGGTATAGCCTGGTAAGGAAGTTGTGCTCTTCACAGCCCTGAACCAAGTTTCCATGGCTGCACAGACATCGGCATCTTCCAGTGTGAGGAGAGCTTCCAGTGAGTGCATTTTCAAATTAAGGCTCCTAGCATTGAGCAGCATGAGCTTCAATTTGCTTTTTGACAGATCTTTCTTGCTAGAAGATTTGTCTTTGGGACATAGCCTAAAAAAGGCACAATGGGGGAGCAAGTGCCTTGACCAAAATCCGGTACCACAGGGGTGACAGGTGGAGGCCATCTCTGGCAAAGCAATGAGACCTGTCAACCATGTCATCCCAGGCAGACAGATACTGGATCCTCTTGGAAAGATACCAGAAACTAAGCCAATTGTTGAAGTCATTCAATTTTTGTTGGTATTGTGGCATCATTCTTGGTGAAGGTAGGATGCTGCTCAGGGCTAGGGTCACACCTGCCTGGAGCACATATTCTAAGAGCTCAGTCATGTATCTCTCTTCATATAGTCCAGGCAGATACTGCAGGAGTGGCCAAATCAGCTTTCTTGGGGCCATGTCATATACTTTCTCCAAGTCTAGACATACCCAGGAGAGCATTCTCCTAAGCATTATTTTTTCATTAAAATAATCCTATGGTCAGGTGGTGCAGAAGCTGTTATTTTAAAGGATTGTACTTCTGAATTTCACACATTGGTATAATGAAATAATTTTACCTAATTTTACCTACTACTCTAGGCTTAATGAAACTTTCCTCATCTCTAGCTTTTTCCCAACTATGTGTCTCATTGCAAACATCTGGTTGGTTGTGCTGCATCCTGATCTGAATCTGAATTGCTTATCTCACGTCTTACTTTTTACTACCCTGTATTTTCGATTATCGATTACACTTTCCAGGACTTTCATTCAGTATGATGAGAGTTTGATACCTCTGTACTGCCCACGGTTGTGGATGTCCCCTTTGTTCTTATACACTGGCACTAGTATACTTATTCTCCAGTCATCTTGGATATGCCTTTCTCTCCATACTGCTATGAGTATCCTCAGGAGTCATTTCTCCCATTTCACACATCTAAATCATATCTGCTATGACCTCATCTAAGCCTGTTGCTTTCCCAGGCTTCATTTTCTGTGCTAAGCTATGTATAATTCCATGGAGTACATTATTTTTTCTTATCCATAGTATTCATAACATTGTTTTGCTCTGTATTACTGTAAACTTGTTTCTACTTGTATGTCTGTTTGGGGCTTTCCCCCTTGGGTCTCCACTGAAAAAGGGTAAATTCTTACCTAGCTGGACCAACCTGGTTAACAAATGTGAAATAACTATATAAATAAAATTTTCCTCATTGCTTTTCTTAGTTCTTCTATGGTGGGCTCCTCCTCTTCTTTCATAGTAGGCTGTATCTGGGGCAGTATAGCTTCTGTGAATTTTTTTTTGTTCAAAAGTTGCTGAAAGTACTCCTATTTGCCTTTTATGTCCTGTGGTCTAGTGAGCAGGTTGTTGCTGGCATCCCTTATGTAGGGTGTCTGACTATCTTCTTTATATTTCTGTCTTTGCCTTGCAACCTGATAGAGTTTCTTTATGCCATCCTCTGAGCCACTTTCCAGAAGCTGGCAGAGTGCCTCTGATGCCTTGTTCTTCTCTTAGCCTCTTTGTTAATCAACCAGAATTTCTTCTTAGCCTTGTCTGTGCTTTCTATCACCCACTTTTTCCTACACTCATTCTTTCTTTTGATGACTTTATGGACTTCTGCATTCCACCACCATATTTTCTTATGTATTTTTTCTCTGCTGCATATTGGTTCGGTTTTATAGTCTTCAGGCATGCTAATTTGAGGTACTGCCATTCTTCTTCAGCTTCACCTTTTTCCTGTTCTTCCTGAGGTGCTAAAGCCTCGAGCAATTCCTTGAACTCTTCTGATTTCTCTTTAGTCAACTTCTACTGTGGTGTCCAGCAATCAACCTACCTTGTGTGGAAATAGAACCCACAGCCTTCTGCACCAAAGACAGGTGTTCTACCTCTGTTCAGTGGACTTATCCAATTAACTACAAACAAATGTGCCACAAAAATGGCCACTTCTAGCATGCAGTTACAATTAAATGATATTAAAACCATCCTATGGCACGCGGGAGAAAATCACTGTATACAGTATAAAGATATAAGATAGTAAATTTAAAGATTCTGTGAGCATGAGTGCTAAAGAAGAGTAGCAGAGAAGGATGAACAGAGTTAGTGAAAAAGAAGATATTATTTATCTGATTGTCTCTTTTCAATAAAGCTTGCTGTACAAATCCAACAAACAGATTGGGTACTCACTGAAAGTTTGCCTTCCCCATTCACCATGCAGGGGGCTTTACTCCTGCACTCACAAATCGAATTTTACTAACTCTGATGTCACAAACATCCCAGTGTAAATTTTAAAAACATTCAGCAAATGGCAATTCACATAGTCAAACTGGACAGATTAGGTTTTATTGAAACAAGAATTTATCAGACAATTAAGTACAATTAAAAGGACAGAAAATGTTGTCATACAACATGCCCCATAAAATCAGGAAGAGAATCAGAAATTGCCTGAAAAGCTTCAGCTAAGTAAAAACAATAGCACTAGCGTGTAATAATGTAGTCCAAAGAAAGAAGCATTACTGGTAGATAGAAAGCAAAAGTGTTATAACAGAGGTGCACATTAATGCTATGAGAGGAAAGGCAGTAGGTCACAAAGGTGTTTGTCAGGAGAAATGAGGAAAACAGATTAGGATGGGCAGTTACCCCTTATAGTCATGCAGAGACAGTTTAAATGTTTGGAATTTATTTTAAATGGGATGCGGGAATCTCCTTTACATGATTCCTGTTGTCATCCCCTTATCTTTGGTCTTTGCTCCCTTATGGTTTCTATTTTTCCTGGTGTTTTTAATTGATGAAATTCTTAGAGTATGTAAACCGGTTTGTTTTATAGCTGCAGCATTATTGAAGACATTAGCCAAGGCACCAAAGACAATTTTCCATGGAATAACATTTTTATAGTTTGGTAGTATTGTTAGTTACTATATTTAAAAACAGTTTGAAGAGAATGGTTTTCCAGACTAACATTTATTTATCATAGTGCTGTACTCTTGTTAAACAGCATACTTAACAAGAGGAATGAATAGATACACTGTGTTAAGAAATGGCAGAGAAGCTATTACAGAGATCTGATTATATGAAAAGGATTGACATTTTCATAGCTTGAGACAAGAAGCCATCATAATTAGTTTTAATTAGGTAGAAGAAAATCTAGAAAATAAATTACTAGATGTGTATTCCAGAGGCATAGATGGATAAGTCCCTTATTACAGCCTAGGTGACTTGACTATGTTTAGAGCTTCTGGTGCTTGCTGGTGCAGGCCAGATAGATGAGCATGGTCATTGATGGAGTGGGGAGGGGGGGGGGTAGTTCTCACTGGAGAGTGGAAACTCATCATGCAGTGATTGCCCAAGCTGGCAACTGGCGATGATAGTCCCTATTGGAGTATATGGGGAACATTCGGGGGGGGGGGCATAGTCAATTCTCATGGTGATGCAAGAGCTCTCATCACCATCAGGAGGGTGGAAGTTGGGTTCATAAATGAAAATGCTCTAATAGTTGGCATGTTGGTAATAGCACAAGGCATCTTCATGGCTGCCTTGATGATGGCCTCTTGGAAGCTTGGTGGTCAGCAGGAATGGGAGCAAAAATGATACAACAACAAAATTACTAGATGGTACAGTTTAAATAAGGAAATCTACATATGCATAGATTTTTAGTTTACCAGCCACCACACTCATCTCTTGGTAACATGGAGATAATGTCTGATGTTTGTCTATGGAAAGCCACAGGAGATTAAGCAATAATTTTGTGGATTTTCAATCCCCCAAATGTAGACTGTAATGGGATGTTAAGTCAAGTTAACTGTCACTGTTTATAAAAGTCTATTAACTAGATATAAGCTAACAGAGAGGCTAACATGCTCTCCTACAAGTTTAAGGAAATGTTGGAATTATTAATCATAATTTCTACCTGTAAACTCATGCAATATGTCTGGGCAGACCTCGATTACAAGCAGTAGTTATGTTCTAATACAGGTCAGGATGATGTAAGAGTCCCACTTGTGTGTGTGTGTGTGTGTGTGTGTGTGTGTGTGTGTGTGTGTGTGTGTGTGTGTGTGTGTGTGTGTGTGTGTGTGTGTGTGTGTGTGTGTGTGTGTGTGTGGGGGGGGCAAATAAATAAATATCGTAACAGCTTATGTAATCAACCGTTATACACCAAAAACTAAGACTGGAGTTAGTGATTTGCTTATTATGTTTCCAAAACATAACAGCAATCTGACATGCACTGATAAATAAGGCAAGGCATAATAAGTTTGTTAAAAATAGAATTACAACTGGAAAACATATTTCATCTGATCTTAAAAAGCTCATTAACAAATAAACATTATATGACATAACTCAATAATAACGATCCACCAGGGTGGAAGAATTGTCTAGTAATAAGCTAAAGCTAAAATTCAGAATGAAAAACAAAGACGGAAAACAGGGAACTAGATCTCGATGCAAGTATGTGGAATGAGAAAAAGAGATTTTTCATATAATATGTTGTAAAAGGTA
This sequence comes from Protopterus annectens, assembly GCF_019279795.1. Classification (NCBI taxonomy): domain Eukaryota; kingdom Metazoa; phylum Chordata; order Ceratodontiformes; family Protopteridae; genus Protopterus; species Protopterus annectens. Next base: position 1,869,576,186 of record NC_056735.1, read on the forward strand.
ACAGGACACATACAAACTCATGTTCAAAAATAATCAACTAATAATTACAATTTGGCATGTTGTTAGAGTTCACAAAGTCTTTCAAAGGCACCTTAAGCACAGTTACTGGCAACACTCAGAAGCACACAGATGCTAATGACATTATTATAACTAAGGCAACATCATCTTAAACATAAAGATGGAAAGTGCTAGTAGGCCATGGCTGATTGGTAAAAGCAGTAAGGTTGTCAGGGATTATCTAGTGTGACTGAACTTCATGCATTTTTAATGACAATTTAGCTGACACATGTTCGGAAGTGTTGGGGAATGGCCAAAACAGTCCCAGTTATAAAAGGAAAATGTGATCAAATGCCCCATCAGCCCTGTCAGCATTGTATCCAAGCTATATGAACATTGACCACTTGGCTTATAATTATTTTTGCCTATGGACATCAGGGAAAGGGGTCAGTATATAACATCTAGTGTAGTTACAGAGGGGATAGATCATTAGTGATGGCTGTATGAATGTTCATATAAAAATGTTATTGGTCTGACTGGGGTAGAGCACTTCACTGGATTCCCCTGGAAATTAACTGGGCCAGACAGGGAGATGTCTTGACTATGGTGAAATCATGATAGAATAAGAGAGAGAGAGAGAGAGAGAGAGCATGTTGTCCGTATACATTCCCATGTCTCTTATGTCCACATCTGCATACCTTCTCTAGTAGCATGGAGGGCCACAGCATGCAGCATTTCAGGCACTGACTCTGGTAGCTGCTTTCTACACATGCTGCTGTGTTGTTTATGCTATTTGTAACACTGCTACCACTGTACACCACAAATTACATTATTTAAAATGCATGTGTGCCATGGCACATTGTGTCCAATTTATGCATTTCTGAAGTGATTCTCCCATTTGGTACTCTTTCAATGGCATACTCTGCATGGCTTGTTTGCAGAGGGTTCCACATTCCCTTGTCATTATAAACTCATTGCCATGTGCTGAGTGCTGAAATATTTTGACAAATGCATGGCCATGCTGTGTTTTAAAACTGCCCACACTCTGTGCGTTGTTGCTGCTTATGCTAATTTGCACTGCACAACATGCTACCTATCTATAAATCATGAATGAACAGTTGTAACACAAGGCAAATGTGGTGTATGTCAAAGGCAAAAACATGTATATGCAGTACATAGCAAGTCAAAGGAGACAAACAGGAAAGCTAAATAATACCAGTCAGAGCTAAAAAAGTCAACAATGACTTGGTTGCTTTTACGTAACAACCATATAAAATGAAAGAAAAGATACTATTTTGGAATTGTGATGCCACTAAGCTATGCTAGTGTCATTTGATATCTCTGTGTATTGATTGCTCTGGGAGCAGGTAGTAAGGGTGCAGAAATGATCTTTGGGTAGAACTTTAATGATGTGTAGCATGATATGGCTGTTAGTTTCTGTGGTAACATTTCATTCATTTGGGAAATATCGACTTGAAACTCTGATTTTATTGCATTTTATGAGTTTTGGTCTGTTCTAAGCCTTATGGTGATAGTACGCCATTATAGCAGTTTTGTTAGGCTGACCACATTTCTTTATGAATTATTTTTTGATGAAATGTCAGGTGTGAGGAAGTTAATATAATTCAATGATAACATCCATTTGGTTGCCTGGGTACAGAACAAGGATGAGTATTTATCTTCTCATTTGCTACACATGTTGCCATATTATTGTAGATGGGGGATAATACAGATTGTTTGGAGGAGATACTGATGGCCACAGTACCATAATACCCCTAGATCTTTGTGCAGAACTTGAGGTATTTCAAAGTTTTTACTTCCATAAGGAATCCTAAGAATTCCTAAAGAGTAATGGACAAATGATGAATATTTATATCACCTCTGTTTTTAGGATACAATGAAATTTGTGTTCTTTTCACATATTAGTTTGCTTTAGTTAATCCAGTGATTCAGTGAGCTGAAAACATATCGCAGTTGAAAAATGAGGGTTGGAAGTTTTGTGACAGATTGTACCAGAGTAGATTTCTCTAAAGGGGTTGCTACCTCAGTTCCTTTAGTGTGGATAGGTGCATATCATTAGTATGTACAAATGTTATTCCCTCAGTTCCTTTAGTGTGGATATGTGCATATCACAAGTATCTACAAATGTTACTACCCAAGTTCCTTTAGTGTGGATAGGTGCATATCATTAGTATCTACTAACGTTACTACCTCAGTTGCTTTAGTGTAGATAGGTGCATATCAATATTATCTACAAATGTTATTCCCTAAGTTCCTTTGGTGTGGATAGGTGCATATCATTAGTATCTACAAATGTTACTACCTCAGTTCCTTTAGTGTGGATAGGTGCATATCATTAGTATATACAAATGTTACTACCTCAATTCCTTTAGTGTGGATAGGTGCATATCATTAGTATCTACAAATGTTACTACCTCAGTTCCTTTAGTGTGGATAGGTGCATATCATTAGTATCTACAAATGTTACTACCTAAATTTCTTTTGTGTGGATAGGTGCATGTCATTAGTATATACAAATGCTATTCCCTCAGTTCCTTTAAGGTGGATAGGTGCATATCATTAGTATCTACAAATGTTATTCCCTCACTTCCTTTAGTGTAGATAGGTGCATATCATTAGTATCTACAAATGTTACTACCTCAGTTCCTTTAGAGTGGATAGGTGCATATCATTAGTATCTACAAATGTTATTCCCTCAATTCCTTTATTGTGGATAGGTGCATATCATTAGCATCTACAAATGTTACTACCTCAGTTACTTTAGTGTGGATAGGTGCATATCATTAGTATCTACAGATGTTATTCCCTCAGTTCCTTTAGTGTGGATTGGTGCATATCATTAGTATCTACAAATGTTACTAACTCAGTTCCTTTAGTATGGATAGGTGCATATCATTAGTATCTACAAATGTTACTACCTCATTTCCTTTAGTGTGGATAGGTGCATATCATTAGTATCTACAAATGTTTCTACCTCAGTTCCTTTAGTGTGGATAGGTGCATATCATTATTATCTAGAAATGCTACTACCGCAGTTCCTTAAGTGTGGATAGGTGCATATCATTAGTATATATAAATGGTACTACCTCAATTCCTTTAGTGTGGATAGGTGCATATCATTAGTGCCTACAAATATTACTTTCTTTGTTCATTTAGTGCGGATAGGTGCATATCATTAGTATCTGCAAATGTTACTTCCTCAGTTCCTTTAGTGTGCATAGGTGCATATCATTAGTATCTACAAATGTTACTACCACAGTTCCTTAAGTGTGGATAGGTGCACATCATTAGTATCTACATGTGTTGCTATCTCAGTTCCTTAAGTTTGGATAGGTGCATATCATTAGAACATACAAATGGTACTACCTCAATTCCTTTAATGTGGATAGGTGCATATCATTAGTATCTACAAATATTACTACCTCAGTTCCTTTAGTGTGGATAGTCACATATCATTAGTATCTACAAATGTTCTTCCCTCAGTTCCTTTAGTGTGGATAGGTGCATATCATTAGTATCTACACATTTTACCACCTCAGTTCCTTTAGTGTGGATAAGTGCATATCATTACCATCTACAAATGTTATTCCCTCAGTTCCTTTAGTGTGGATAGGTGCATATTATTAGTATCTACAAATGTTACTACCTCAGTTCCTTTAGTGTGGATAGGTGCATATCATTAGTATCTACAGATGTTATTCCCTCAGTTCCTTTAGTGTGGATTGGTGCATATCATTAGTATCTACAAATGTTACTAACTCAGTTCCTTTAGTATGGATAGGTGCATATCATTAGTATCTACAAATGTTACTACCTCATTTCCTTTAGTGTGGATAGGTGCATATCATTAGTATCTACAAATGTTTCTACCTCAGTTCCTTTAGTGTGGATAGGTGCATATCATTATTATCTAGAAATGCTACTACCGCAGTTCCTTAAGTGTGGATAGGTGCATATCATTAGTATCTACAAATGTTACTATCTCTGTTCCTGTAGTGTAGATTGATTCATATCATTAATATCTACAAGTGTTATTGCCTCATTTCCTTTTGTGTGGATAGGTGCATATCATTAGTATCTACAAATTTTATTCCCTCAATTCCTTTAGTGTGGGTAGGTGCATATCATTACTATCTACAAATGTTACAATATCAGTTCCTTTAGTGTGGATAGGTGCATATCATTAGTATCTACAAATGTTATTCCATCACTTCCTTTAGTGTGGATAGGTGCATATCATTAGTATCTACAAATGTTACTACCTCAGTTATTTTAGTGTAGATAGGTGCATATCATTAGTATCTACAAATATTATTACCTCAGTTCCTTTAGTGTGGATAGGTGCATATCATTAGTATCTACAAATGTTACTACCTCAGTTCCTTTTGTGTGGATAGGTGCATATCATTAGTATCTACAAATGTTACTACCTCAGCTCCTTTTGTGTGGATAGGTGCATATCATTGGTATCTACAAATGTTACTACCTCAGTTCCTTTAGTTTTGATAGGTGCATATCATTAGTATCTACAAATGTTATTACCTCAGTTTCTTTAGTGTGGATAGGTGCATATCATTAGTATTTACAAATGTTACTACCTAAATTTCTTTAGTGTGGATAGGTGCATGTCATTAGTATATACAAATGTTATTCCCTCAGTTCCTTTAGTGTAGATAGGTGCATATCATTAGTATCTACAAATGTTACTACCTCAGTTCCTTTAGAGTGGATAGGTGCATATCATTAGTATCTACAAATGTTATTCCCTCAATTCCTTTATTGTGGATAGGTGCATATCATTAGCATCTACAAATGTTACTACCTCAGTTACTTTAGTGTGGATAGGTGCATATCATTAGTATCTACAGATGTTATTCCCTCAGTTCCTTTAGTGTGGATAGGTGCATATCATTAGTTCCTACAAATGCTATTCCCTCAGTTCCCTTAGTGTGGATAGGTGCATATCATTAGTATCTACAAATGTTATTCCCTCACTTCATTTAGTGTGGATAGGTGCATATCATTAGTATCTACAAATGTTACTACCTCAGTTCCTTTAGTGTGGATAGGTGCATATCATTAGTATCTACAAATGTTACTACCTCAGTTCCTTTAGTGTAGATAGGTGCATATCATTAGTATCTACAAATATTATTACCTCAGTTCCTTTAGTGTGGATAGGTGCATATCATTAGTATCTACAAATCTTACTACCTCAGTTCCCTTTGTGTGGATAGGTGCATATCATTAGTATCTAAAAATGTTACTACCTCAGTTCCTTTAGTGTGGATAGGTGCATATCATTGGTATCTACAAATGTTACAACCTCAGTTCCTTTAGTTTGGATAAGTGCGTATCATTAGTATGTACAAATGTTACTACATCAGTTCCTTTAGTTTGGATAGGTGCATATCATTAGTATCTATAAATGTTAATACCTCAGTTCCTTTAGTGTAGATAGGTGCATATCATTAGTATCTACAAATGTTATTCCCTCAGTTTCTTTAGTGTGGATAGGTGCATATCATTAGTATCTACAAATGTTATTCCCTCAGTTCCTTTAGTCTCGATAGGGGCATATGATTAGATTCTACAAATGTTATTCCTCCCAGTTCCTTTAGTGTGGATAGGTGGATGTCATTAGTATGTACAAATGTTACTACCTCAGTTCCTTTAGTGTGGATAGGTGAATATCATTAGTATCTACAAATGTTACTACCTCAATTCCTTTCGTGTGGATAAGTGCATATCATTAGTATCTACAAATGTTATTCCCTCAATTCCTTTAGTGTTGATCAGTGCATATGATTAGTATCTACAAATTTTACTACCTCAGTTCCTCTAGTGTGGATAGGTGCATGTCATTAGTATGTGTAAATGTTATTACCTCAATTCCTTTAATGTGGTAGGTACATATCATTAGTATATACAAATCTTATTCCCTCAGTTCCTTTAGTGTGGATAGGTGCATATCATTAGTATCTACAAATGTTACTACCTCAGTTCCTTTAGTATGGATAGGTGCATATCATTAGTATCTACAAATGTTACTACCTGATTTCCTTTAGTGTGGATAGGTGCATATCATTAGTATCTACAAATGTTTCTACCTCAGTTCCTTTAGTGTGGATAGGTGCATATCATTATTATCTAGAAATGTTACTACCGCAGTTCCTTAAGTGTGGATAGGTGCATATCATTAGTATATATAAATGGTACTACCTCAATTCCTTTAGTGTGGATAGGTGCATATCATTAGTGCCTACAAATATTACTTTCTTTGTTCATTTAGTGCAGATAGGTGCATATCATTAGTATCTGCAAATGTTACTTCCTCAGTACCTTTAGTGTGCATAGGTGCATATCATTAGTATCTACAAATGTTACTACCGCAGTTCCTTAAGTGTGGATAGGTGCATATCATTAGTATATATAAATGGTACTACCTCAATTCCTTTAGTGTGGATAGGTGCATAACATTAGTATCTACATGCGTTGCTATCTCAGTTCCTTAAGTTTGGATAGGTGCATATCATTAGAACATACAAATGGTACTACCTCAATTCCTTTAGTGTGGATAGGTGCATATCATTAGTATCTACAAATATTACTACCTCAGTTCCTTTAGTGTGGATAGTCGCATATCATTAGTATCTACAAATGTTCTTCCCTCAGTTCCTTTAGTGTGGATAGGTGCATATCATTAGTATCTACAAATGTTACTACCTCAGTTCCTTTAGCGTGGATAGGTGCATATCATTAGTATCTACAGATGTTATTCTTTCAGTTCCTTTAGTGTGGATAGTTGCATATCATTAGTATCTACACATTTTACCACCTCAGTTCCTTTAGTGTGGATAAGTGCATATCATTACCATCTACAAATGTTATTCCCTCAGTTCCTTTAGTGTGGATAGGTGCATATTATTAGTATCTACAAATGTTACTACCTCAGTTCCTTTAGTGTGGATAGGTGCATATCATTAGTATCTACAAATGTTACTACCTCAGTTCCTGTAGTGTAGATTGATTCATATCATTAATATCTACAAGTGTTATTACCTCATTTCCTTTTGTGTGGATAGGTGCATATCATTAGTATCTACAAATTTTATTCCCTCAATTCCTTTAGTGTGGATAGGTGCATATCATTAGTATCTACAAATGTTACTATATCAGTTCCTTTAGTGTGGATAGGTGCATATCATTAGTATCTACAAATGTTATTCCCTCACTTCCTTTAGTGTGGATAGGTGCATATCATTAGTATCTACAAATGTTACTATATCAGTTCCTTTAGTGTGGATAGGTGCATATCATTAGTATCTACAAATGTTACTACCTCAGTTCCTTTAGTGTAGATAGGTGCATATCATTAGTATCTACAAATATTATTACCTCAGTTCCTTTAGTGTGGATAGGTGCATATCATTAGTATCTACAAATGTTACTACCTCAGTTCCTTTTGTGTGGATAGGTGCATATCATTAGTATCTACAAATGTTACTACCTCAGCTCCTTTTGTGTGGATAGGTGCATATCATTGGTATCTACAAATGTTACTACCTCAGTTCCTTTAGTTTGGATAGGTGCATATCATTAGTATCTACAAATGTTATTACCTCAGTTCCTTTAGTGTGGATAGGTGCATATCATTAGTATCTACAAATGTTACTACCTAAATTTCTTTAGTGTGGATAGGTGCATGTCATTAGTATATACAAATGTTATTCCCTCAGTTCCTTTAAGGTGGATAGGTGCATATCATTAGTATCTACAAATGTTATTCCCTCACTTCCTTTAGTGTAGATAGGTGCATATCATTAGTATCTACAAATGTTACTACCTCAGTTCCTTTAGAGTGGATAGGTGCATATCATTAGTATCTACAAATGTTATTCCCTCAATTCCTTTATTGTGGATAGGTGCATATCATTAGCATCTACAAATGTTACTACCTCAGTTACTTTAGTGTGGATAGGTGCATATCATTAGTATCTACAGATATTATTCCCTCAGTTCCTTTAGTGTGGATAGGTGCATATCATTAGTTCCTACAAATGCTATTCCCTCAGTTCCCTTAGTGTGGATAGGTGCATATCATTAGTATATACAAATGTTACTACCTCAGTTCCTTTAGTGTGGATAGGTGTATATCATTAGTATCTACAAATGTTACTACCTCAGTTCCTTTAGTGTGGATAGGTGTATATCATTAGTAACCTTGACACGGTTATAAATAGAACGTGCTGGAGGGACAGATTCATCACCCAGAGACTCCCTATGCTGTGGAACAAAATCCCGGTACATGTGAGGCAGAGCACCTCGCTGGCCTTGTTCAAGAGGAATCTTGACCAATGGATGGGAGATCGCAGATATACCCCAGGGATTACTTCAGTGTCACTGCTTGACAGAGGCACAGAAAAATGATAGGCATAGTTTTTATTCAAACTAAAGGGGTGGCGAAAGCCACATAACTATGGGCTAGGCTTATAAATGCCCTTGGGCAGATAGCCTAGTATGAACCTATGAACCTATGAACCTATCTACAAATGCTATTACCTCAGTTTCTTTAGTGTGGATAGGTGCATATCATTAGTATCTACAAATGTTACTATCTCAGTTCCTTTAGTATGGATAGGTGCATATGATTAGTATCTACAAATGTTACTACCTCAGTTTCTCTAGTGTGTATAGGTGCATATCATTAGTGTCTGTAAATGCTATTACCTCAAATCCTTTAATGTGGATAGGTGCATATCATTAGTATCTACAAATGTTACTACCTCAATTCCTTTAGTGTGGATAGGTGCATATCATTTTTGTCTACAAATGTTACTACCTCCGTTCCTTTAGTGTAGATAGGTGCATATCATTAGTATCTACAAATGTTATTATCTCAGTTCCATTAATGAGGATAGGTGCATATCATTAGCATCTACAAATGTTACTTCCTCAGTTCCCTTAGTGTGAATAGGTGCATAACATTAGTATTTACAAATGTTGCTACCTCAGTTCCTTTAGTGTGGATAGGTGCATATCATTTGTATATACAAATGTTATTCCAGCAGTTCCTTTAGTGTGGATAGGTACATATCATTAGTATCTACAAATGTTACTACCTCAGTTTCTTTAGTGTGGATAGGTGCATATCATTAGTATATCCAAATGTTATTACCTCATTTCCTTTAGTGTGGATAGGTGTATATCATTAGTATCTACAAATTTTTCCCTGAATTCCTTTAGTGTGGATAAGTGCATATCATTAGTATCTGCAAATGTTATTACCTCAATTTACCTCAGTTCTTTTAGTGTGGATAGGTGCATATCATTAGTATCTAAAAATGTTATTCCCTCACTTCATTTAGTGTGGATAGGTGCATATCATTAGTATCTACAAATTTTACTACCTCAGTTCCTTTAGAGTGGATAGGTGCATATCATTAGTATCTACAAATGTTACTACTTCAGTTCCTTTAGTGTGGATAGGTGCATATCATTAGTATCTATAAATGTTACTACCTCAGTTCCTTTAGTGTGGATAGTTGCATATCATTAGTATCTACAAATGTTACTACCTTGGTATCTTTAGTGTGGATAGGTGCATATCATTAGTATCTACATATGTTACTACATCACTTTCTTTAGTTTGGATAGGTGCATGTCATTAGTATCTACAAATGTTATTACCTCAGTTCCTTTAGTGTGGATAGGTGCATATCATTAGTATCTACAAATGTTACTACCTTAATTCATTTAGTGTGGATAGGTGCATGTCATTAGTATCTATAAATGTTATTCCCTCAGTACCTTTAGTGTGGATAGGTGCATATCATTAGTATCTACAAATGTTATTCCCTCAGTTCCTTTAGTCTCAATAGGGGCATATGATTAGATTCTACAAATGTTATTCCCCCCAGTTCCTTTAGTGTGGATAGGTGGATGTCATTAGTATGTACAAATGTTACTATCTCAGTTCCTTTAGTGTGGATAGGTGAATATCATTAGTATCTACAAATGTTACTACCTCAATTCCTTTCTTGTGGATAAGTGCATATCATTAGTATCTACAAATGTTATTCCCTCAATTCCTTTAGTGTTGATCAGTGCATGTGATTAGTATCTACAAATTTTACTACCTCAGTTCCTGTAGGTGCATATCCTTAGTATGTGTAAATTTTATTACCTCAATTCCTTTAGTGTGGATATGTACATATCATTAGTATATACAAATCTTATCCCCTCAGTTCCTTTAGTGTGGATAGGTGCATATCATTAGTATCTACAAATGTTTCTACCTCAGTTCCTTTAGTGTGGATAGCTGCATATCATTAGTATCTACAAGTGTTGCTACCTCAGTTCCTTTAGTGTGCATAGGTGCATATCATTAGTATCTACAAATGTTACTACCGCAGTTCCTTAAGTGTGGATAGATGCATATCATTAGTATATATAAATGGTACTACCTCAATTCATTTAGTGTGGATAGGTGCATATCATTAGTGTCTACAAATATTACTTTCTTTGTTTATTTAGTGCGGATAGGTGCATATCATTAGTATCTGCAAATGTTACTTCCTCAGTTCCTTTAGTGTGGATAGGTGCATATCATTAGTATCTACAAATGTTACTACCTCAGTTCCTTTAGTGTGGATAGGTGCATATCATTAGTATCTACAAATGTTACTACCTCAGTTCCTTTAGTGTGGATAGGTGCATATCATTAGTATCTATAAATGTTACTACCTCAGTTCCTTTAGTGTGGATAGGTGCATATCATTAGTATCAACAAATGTTACTACCTTGGTATCTTTAGTGTGGATAGGTGCATATCATTAGTATCTACATATGTTACTACATCAGTTTCTTTAGTTTGGATAGGTGCATGTCATTAGCATCTACAAATGTTATTACCTCATTTCCTTTAGTGTGGATAGGTGCATATCATTAGTATCTACAAATGTTACTACCTTAATTCATTTAGTGTGGATAGGTGCATGTCATTAGTATCTATAAATGTTATTCCCTCAGTACCTTTAGTGTGGATAGGTGCATATCATTAGTATCTACAAATGTTATTCCCTCAGTTCCTTTAGTCTCAATAGGGGCATATGATTAGATTCTAAAAATGTTATTCCCCCAGTTCCTTTAGTGTGGATAGGTGGATGTCATTAGTATGTACAAATGTTACTACCTCAGTTCCTTTAGTGTGGATAGGTGAATATCATTAGTATCTACAAATGTTACTACCTCAATTCCTTTCTTGTGGATAAGTACATATCATTAGTATCTACAAATGTTATTCCCTCAATTCCTTTAGTGTTGATCAGTGCATATGATTAGTATCTACAAATTTTACTACCTCAGTTCGTCTTGGTGCATGTTCTTAGTATGTGTAAATGTTATTACCTCAATTCCTTTAGTGTGGATATGTACATATCATTAGTATATACAAATCTTGTTCCCTCAGTTCCTTTAGTGTGGATATGTGCATATCATTAGTATCTACAAATGTTATTATCTCAATTCCTTTAGTGTGGATAGGTGCATATCATTAGTATCTACAAATGTTACTACCTCAGTTCCTTTAGTGTTGATAGGTGCATATCATTAGTATCTACAAATGTTTCTACCTCAGTTCCATTAGTGTGGATAGGTGCATATCATTAGTATCTACAAGTGTTGCTACCTCAGTTCCTTTAGTGTGCATAGGTGCATATCATTAGTATCTACAAATGTTACTACCGCATTTCCTTAAGTGTGGATAGATGCATATCATTAGTATATATAAATGGTACTACCTCAATTCATTTAGTGTGGATAGGTGCATATCATTAGTGTCTACAAATATTACTTTCTTTGTTTATTTAGTGCGGATAGGTGCATATCATTAGTATCTGCAAATGTTACTTCCTCAGTTCCTTTAGTGTGGATAGGTGCATATCATTAGTATCTACAAATGTTACTTCCTCAGTTCCTTTAGTGTGGATAGTTGCATATCATTAGTATCTACAAATGTTATTACCTCAGTTCCTTTAGTGTGTACATGTGCATATCATTACCATCTACAAATGTTATTCCTTCAGTTTCTTTAGTGTGGATAGGTGCATATCATTAGTATGTTATTCCTTCAGTTCCTTTAGTGTGGATAGGTGCATATCATTAGTATCTACAAATGTTACTTCCTCAGTTCCTTTAGTGTGGATAGGTGCATATCATTAATATCTACAAATGTTACTACCTTATTTCCTTTAGTGTAGATAGGTGCATATCATTAATATCTACAGATGTTATTACCTCCATTCTTTTTGTGTGGATAGATGCATATCATTAGTATCTGCAAATGTTATTACCTCAATTTACCTCATTTCCTTAAGCATGGATAGGTACATATCATTAATATCTACAAATGTTATTCCCTCATTTCCTTTAGTGTGGATAGGTGCATATCATTAGTATCTACAAATGTTACAACCTCAGTTCCTTTAGTGTTGATAGGTGCATATCATTAGTATCTACAAATGTTACTACCTTGGTTCCTTTAGTCTAGATAGGTGCATATCCTTTGTATCTACAAACATTATTACCTCAGTTCCTTTAGTGTGGATTGGTGCACATCATTAGTATCTGCAAATGTTACTACCACAGTTCTTTTAGTGTGGATAGTTGCCATTCATTAGTATCTAATAATGTTACTACCCCAGTTCCTTTAGTGTGGATAGGTGCAGATCATTAGTATCTACAAATGTTACTACCCCAGTTCCTTTGGTTTGGATAGGTGCATATCATTAGTATCTACAAATGTTACTACCTGAGTTCCTTTAGTGTAGATAGGTGCATATCATTAGAATCTACAAATGTTACTACCTCAGTTCCTTTAGCGTGGATAGGTGCATATCATTAGTATGTACAAATGTTACTACTTCCGTTCCTTTAGTGTGGATCGGTGCATATCATTAGTATCTACAAATGTTGCTACCTCAGTTCCTTTAATGTGAATATGTGCATATCATTAGTAAATACAAATGTTATTTCCTCAGTTCCTTTAGTGTGGATAGGTGCATATCATTAGTAAATACAAATGTTATTCCCTCAGTTCCTTTAGTGTGGATAGGTGCATATCATTAGTATCTTCAAATGCTATTACCTCAGTTCCTCTAGGGTGGATAGGTGCATATCATTAGCATCTGTAAATGTTATTACCTCAATTCCTTTAGTGCGGATAGATGCATAGCATTAGTATCTACAAATGTTGCTACCTCAGTTCCCTTAGTGTGGATAGGTGCATATCATTAGTATCGACAAATGTTATTCCCTCAGTTCTTCTAGTGTGGATAGGTGCATATCATTAGTATCTACAAATGTTATTACCTCAATTCCATTAGTGCGGATAGGTGCATATCGTTAGTATCGACAAAAGTTATTCCCTCAGTTCCATTAGTGTGGATAGGTGCATATCATTAGTATCTACAAATGTTGCTACCTCAGTTCCTTTAGTGTGGATAGGTGTATATCATTAGTATCAACAAAAGTTATTCCCTGAGTTCCATTAGTAAGGATAAGTGCATATCATTAGTATCTACAAATGTTACTAATTCAGTTCCTTTAGTGTGGATTGATGCATATCATTAGTATCTAGAAATGTTACTTCTTCAGTTTCTTTAGTGTAGATAGGTGCATATCATTAGTATCTACAAATATTACTACCACAGTTCCTTTAGTGTGGATAGGTGCATATCACTAGTATCTACAAATTGTATTCCCTCAATTCCTTTAGTGTGGATAGGTGCATATCATTAGTATATAGAAATGTTATTCCCTCACTTCCTTTAGTATGGATAGGTGCATATCTTTAGTGTCTACAAATGTTACTACCTCAGTTCCGTTAGTGTAGAAAAGTGCATATCATTAGTATCTACAAGTGTTGCTACCTCAGTTCCTTTAGTGTGGGTAGGTGCATAACATTAGTATCTAAATATGTTACTACCTCAGTTCCTTTAGTGTGGATAGGTGCATATCATTAGTATGTACAAATATTACCACCTCAGTTACTTTAGTGTAGATAGGTGCACATCATTAGTATCTGCAAATGTTATTCCCTCAGTTCCTTTAGTGTAGATAGGTGCATATCATTAGTATCTACACATGTTATTACCTCAGTTCCTTTAGTGTGGATAGTTGCATATCATTAGTATCTACAAATGTTAATACCTCAATTTCTTTAGTGTGGATAAGTGCATATCATTAGTATCTACAAATTTTATTACCTCAGTTCCTTTAGTGTGGATAGGTGCATATCATTAGTATCTACAAATGTTACTACATCAGTTCCTTTAGTTTGGATAGGTGCATATCATTAGCATCTACATATGTTATTTCCTCAGTTCCTTTAGTGTGGATAGGTGCATATCATTAGTTTCTACAAATGTTATTTCCTCAGTTCCTTTAGTGTGGATAGGTGCATATCATTAGTTTCTACAAAAGTTACTACCTCAATTTCTTTAGAGTGGAGAAGTGAATATCATTAGTATCTACAAATGTTATTCCCTCAATTCCTTTAGTGTGGATAAGTGCATATGATTAGTATCTACAAATGCTATTACCTCAGTTCCTCTATGGTTGATAGGTGGATATCGTTAGTATCTGTAAATGTTACTACCTCCATTCCTTTAGTGTAGATAGGTGCATATCATTAGTATCTACAAATGTTATTACCTCAGTTCCTTTAGTGTGGATAGGTGCATATCATTAGTATCTACAAATGTTATTCCCTCAATTCCTTTAGTGTGGATAGGTGCATATCATTAGTATCTACAAATGTTATTCCCTCAGTTCCTTTAGTGTGGATAGGTGCATATCATTAGTATCTACAAATGTTGCTACCTCAGTTCCTTTAGTGTGGATAGGTGCATATCATTAGTATCTACAAATGTTACTACCTCAGTTCCTTTAGTGTGGATAGGTGCATATCATTAGTATCTACAAATGTTACTATCTCAGTTCCTTTAGTGTGGATAGGTGCATATCATTAGTATCTACAAATGTTACTACCTCAGTTCCTTTAGTGTGGATAAGTGTATATCATTAGTATCTACAAATGTTATTCCCTCTGTTCCTTTAGTGTGGTTAGGTGCATATCATTAGTATCTACAAATATTACTACCACAGTTCCTTTAGTGTGGATAGGTGCATATCTTTAGTATCTACAAATGTTGCTACCTCAGTTCCTTTAGTGTGGATAGGTGCATATCATTAGTATCTACAAATGTTACTACCTCAGTTCCATTAGTGTGGATAGGTGCATATCATTAGTATCTACAAATGTTACTATCTCAGTTCCTTTAGTGTGGATTGGTGCATATCATTAGTATCTACAAATGTTACTACCTCAGTTCCTTTAGTGTGGATAAGTGCATATCATTAGTATCTAGAAATGTTACTACCTCAGTTCCTTTAGTGTGGATAAGTGCATATCATTAGTATCTACAAATGTTACTATCCCAGTTCCTTTAGTGTGGATAGGTGCATATCATTCGTATCTTCAAATGCTATTTCCCCAGTTCCTTTTGTGTGGATTGGTGCATATCATTAGTATCTACAAGTGTTGCTACCTCAGTTCCTTTAGTGTGCATAGGTGCATATCATTAGTATCTACAAATGTTACTACCGCAGTTCCTTAAGTGTGGATAGATGCATATCATTAGTATATATAAATGGTACTACCTTAATTCATTTAGTGTGGATAGGTGCATATCATTAGTGTCTACAAATATTACTTTCTTTGTTTATTTAGTGCGGATAGGTGCATATCATTTGTATCTGCAAATGTTACTTCCTCAGTTCCTTTAGTGTGGATAGGTGCATATCATTAGTATCTACAAATGTTACTACCTCAGTTCCTTTAGTGTGGATAGGTGCATATCATTAGTATCTACAAATGTTACTACCTCAGTTCCTTTAGTGTGGATAGGTGCATATCAATAGTATCTATAAATGTTACTACCTCAGTTCCTTTAGTGTGGATAGGTGCATATCATTAGTATCTACAAATGTTACTACCTTGGTATCTTTAGTGTGGATAGGTGCATATCATTAGTATCTACATATGTTACTACATCAGTTTCTTTAGTTTTGATAAGTGCATGTCATTAGTATCTACAAATGTTATTACCTCAGTTCCTTTAGTGTGGATAGGTGCATATCATTAGTATCTACAAATGTTACTACCTTAATTCATTTAGTGTGGATAGGTGCATGTCATTAGTATCTATAAATGTTATTCCCTCAGTACCTTTAGTGTGGATAGGTGCATATCATTAGTATCTACAAATGTTATTCCCTCAGTTCCTTTAGTCTCAATAGGGACATATGATTAGATTCTACAAATGTTATTCCCCCAGTTCCTTTAGTGTGGATAGGTGGATGTCATTAGTATGTACAAATGTTACTACCTCAGTTCCTTTAGTGTGGATATGTGAATATCATTAGTATCTACAAATGTTACTACATCAATTCCTTTCTTGTGGATAAGTGCATATCATTAGTATCTACAAATGTTATTCCCTCAATTCCTTTAGTGTTGATCAGTGCATATGATTAGTATCTACAAACTTTACTACCTCAGTTCCTCTAGGTGCATGTCCTTAGTATGTGTAAATGTTATTACCTCAATTCCTTTAGTGTGGATATGTACATATCATTAGTATATACAAATCTTGTTCCTTCAGTTCCTGTAGTGTGGATATGTGCATATCATTAGTATCTACAAATGTTATTATCTCAATTCCTTTAGTGTGGATAGGTGCATATCATTAGTATCTACAAATGTTACTATCTCAGTTCCTTTAGTGTGGATAGGTGCATATCATTAGTATCTGCAAATGTTTCTACCTCAGTTCCTTTAGTGTGGATAGGTGCATATCATTAGTATCTACAAGTGTTGCTACCTCAGTTCCTTTAGTGTGCATAGGTGCATATCATTAGTATCTACAAATGTTACTACCGCAGTTCCTTAAGTGTGGATAGATGCATATCATTAGTATATATAAATGGTACTACCTCAGTTCATTTAGTGTGGATAGGTGCATATCATTAGTGTCTACAAATATTACTTTCTTTGTTTATTTAGTGTGGATAGGTGCATATCATTAGTATCTGCAAATGTTACTTCCTCAGTTCCTTTAGTGTGGATAGGTGCATATCATTAGTATCTACAAATGTTACTTCCTCAGTTCCTTTAGTGTGGATAGTTGCATATCATTAGTATCTACAAATGTTACTACCTCAGTTCCTTTAGTGTGTACATGTGCATATCATTACCATCTACAAATGTTATTCCTTCAGTTTCTTTAGTGTGGATAGGTGCATATCATTAGTATCTACAAATGTTACTTCCTCAGTTCCTTTAGTGTGGATAGGTGCATATCATTAATATCTACAAATGTTACTACCTCATTTCCTTTAATGTAGATAGGTGCATATCATTAATATCTACAGATGTTATTACCTCCATTCTTTTTGTGTGGATAGATGCATATCATTAGTATCTGCAAATGTTATTACCTCAATTTACCTCATTTCCTTAAGCATGGATAGGTGCATATCATTAGTATCTACAAATGTTATTCCCTCATTTCCTTTAGTGTGGATAGGTGCATATCATTAGTATCTACAAATGTTACAACCTCAGTTCCTTTAGTGTTGATAGGTGCATATCATTAGTATCTAAATATGTTGCTACTTCGGTTCCTTTAGTGTAGATAGGTGCATATCCTTTGTATCTACAAACATTATTACCTCAGTTCCTTTAGTGTGGATTGGTGCAAATCATTAGTATCTGCAAATGTTACTACCACAGTTCCTTTAGTGTGGATAGTTGCCATTCATTAGTATCAAATAATGTTACTACCCCAGTTCCTTTAGTGTGGATAGGTGCAGATCATTAGTATCTACAAATGTTACTACCCCAGTTCCTTTGGTTTGGATAGGTGCATATCATTAGTATCTACAAATGTTACTACCTGAGTTCCTTTAGTGTCGATAGGTGCATATCATTAGTATCTACAAATGTTACTACCTCAGTTCCTTTAGCGTGGATAGGTGCATATCATTAGTATGTACAATTGTTACTACCTCAGTTCCTTTAGTGTGGATCGGTGCATATCATTAGTATCTACAAATGTTACTACCTGAGTTCCTTTAGTGTGGGTAGATGCATATCATTAGTATCTACAAATGTTACTACCTCAGTTCCTTTAATGTGAATATGTGCGTATCATTTAGTTCTACAAATGTTACTACATCAGTTCCTTTAGTGTGGATAGGTACATATCATTAGTATCTATAAATGTTACCACCTGAGTTGCTTTAGTGTGGATATGTGCATATCATTATTGTCTACAAATATTATTCCCTCAGTTCCTTTAGTGTGGATAGGTGCATATCATTAGTATCTAGAAATGTTACTACATCAGTTTCTTTAGTGTGGATAGGTGCATATCATTAGTATCTACAAATGTTACTACCTCAGTTCCTTTATTGTGGATAGGTGCATATCATTAGTAAATACAAATGTTATTTCCTCAGTTCCTTTAGTGTGGATAGGTGCATATCATTAGTAAATACAAATGTTATTCCCTCAGTTCCTTTAGTGTGGATAGGTGCATATCATTAGTATCTTCAAATGCTATTACCTCAGTTCCTCTAGGGTGGATAGGTGCATATCATTAGCATCTGTAAATGTTATTACCTCAATTCCTTTAGTGCGGATAGATGCATAGCATTAGTATCTACAAATGTTGCTACCTCAGTTCCCTTAGTGTGGATAGGTGCATATCATTAGTATCGACAAATGTTATTCCCTCAGTTCTTTTAGTGTGGATAGGTGCATATCATTAGTATCTACAAATGTTATTACCTCAATTCCTTTAGTGCGGATAGGTGCATATCGTTAGTATCGACAAAAGTTATTCCCTCAGTTCCATTAGTGTGGATAGGTGCATATCATTAGTATCTACAAATGTTGCTACCTCAGTTCCTTTAGTGTGGATAGGTGCATATCATTAGTATCAACAAAAGTTATTCCCTCAGTTCCATTAGTAAGGATAAGTGCATATCATTAGTATCTACAAATGTTACTAATTCAGTTCCTTTAGTGTGGATTGATGCATATCATTAGTATCTAGAAATGTTACTTCTTCAGTTTCTTTAGTGTAGATAGGTGCATATCATTAGTATCTACAAATTTTATTACCTCAGTTCCTTTAGTGTGGATAGGTGCATATCACTAGTATCTACAAATTGTATTCCCTCAATTCCTTTAGTGTGGATAGGTGCATATCATTAGTATCTAGAAATGTTATTCCCTCACTTCCTTTAGTATGGATAGGTGCATATATTAGTGTCTACAAATGTTACTACCTCAGTTCCATTAGTGTGGATAGGTGCATATCTTTAGTATCTACAAATGTTGCTACCTCAGTTCCTTTAGTGTGGATAGGTGCATATCATTAGTATCTAAATATGTTACTACCTCAGTTCCTTTAGTGTGGATAGGTGCATATCATTAGTATGTACAAATATTACCACCTCAGTTCCTTTAGTGTGGATAGTTACATATCATTAGTATCTACAAATGTTCTTCCCTCAGTTCCTTTAGTGTAGATAGGTACATATCATTAGTATCTACAAATGTTACTACCTTAGTTCCTTTAGTGTGGATAGCTGCATATCATTAGTATCTACAAATGTTAATACCTCAATTTCTTTAGTGTGGATAAGTGCATATCATTAGTATCTACAAATTTTATTACCTCAGTTCCTTTAGTGTGGATAGGTGCATATCATTAGTATCTACAAATGTTACTACATCAGTTCCTTTAGTTTGGATAGGTGCATATCATTAGCATCTACATATGTTATTTCCTCAGTTCCTTTAGTGTGGATAGGTGCATATCATTAGTTTCTACAAAAGTTACTACCTCAGTTCCTTTAGTATGGATAGGTGCATATCGGTAGTATCTACAAATATTACTACCTCAATTTCTTTAGAGTGGAGAAGTGCATATCATTAGTATCTACAAATGTTATTCCCTCAATTCCTTTAGTGTGGATAAGTGCTTATCATTAGTATCTACAAATGCTATTACCTCAGTTCCTCTATGGTTGATAGGTGGATATCGTTAGTATCTGTAAATGTTATTACCTCAATTCCTTTAGTGTGGATAGGTGCATATCATTAGTATCTACAAATTTTATTACCTCAGTTCCTTTAGTGTGGATAGGTGCATATCACTAATATCTACAAATTGTATTCCCTCAATTCCTTTAGTGTGGATAGGTGCATATCATTAGTATCTAGAAATGTTATTCCCTCACTTCCTTTAGTATGGATAGGTGCATATCTTTAGTATCTACAAATGTTGCTACCTCAGTTCCTTTAGTGTGGATAGGTGCATATCATTTGTATCTACAAATGTTACTACCTCAGTTCCATTAGTGTGGATAGGTGCATATCATTAGTATCTACAAATGTTACTATCTCAGTTCCTTTAGTGTGGATTGGTGCATATCATTAGTATCTACAAATGTTACTACCTCAGTTCCTTTAGTGTGGATAAGTGCATATCATTAGTATCTACAAATGTTATTAATTCAGTTCCTTTAGTGTGGATAGGTACATACCATTAGTATCTACAAATGTTACTACCTCAGTTCCTTTAGTGTGGATAGGTGCATATCTTTAGTATCTACAAATGTTACTACCTCAGTTCCATTAGTGTGGATAGGTGCATATCATTAGTATCTACAAATGTTACTATCTCAGTTCCTTTAGTGTGGATTGGTGCATATCATTAGTATCTACAAATGTTACTATCCCAGTTCCTTTAGTGTGGATAGGTGCATATCATTCGTATCTTCAAATGCTATTTCCCCAGTTCCTTTAGTGTGGATTGGTGCATATCATTAGTATCTACAAATGTTACTTCGTCAGTTCCTTTAGTGTGGATAGGTGCATATCATTAGTATCTACAAATGTTACTATCTCAGTTCCTTTAGTGTGGATAGGTGCATATCATTAGTATCTACAAATGTTTTTACCTCAGTTCCTTTAGTGTGGATAGGTGCATATCATTAGAATCTACAAATGTTACTACCGTAGTTCTTTTAGTGTGAATAGGTGCATATCATTAGTATCTACAAATATTACTACCTCATTTCCTTTACTTTGGATAGGTGCATATCATTACTGTCTACAAATGTTACTACCTCAGTTCTTTTAGTGTGGATAGATGCATATCATTAGTATCTACAAATGTTACTGCCTCAGTTCCTTTAGTGTGGATAGGTGCATATCATTAGTATCTGCAAATGTTACTACCTCAGTTCCTTTATTATGGATAGGTGCATATCATTAGTATCTCCGAATCGTATTCCCTCAGTTCCTTTAGTGTGGATAGGTGCATATCATTAGTATCTACAAATGTTACTACCTCACTTCCTTTAGTGTGGATAGGTGCATATCATTAGTATCTACAAATGTTATTCCCTCAGTGCCTTTATTGTGGATAGGTGCATATCATTAGTATCTACAAAGTTATTACCTAAGTTACTTTAGTGTGGATTGGTGCATATTATTAGTATCTGCAAATGTTATTCCCTGAGTTCTTTTAGTGTAGATAGGTGCTTATCATTAGTATCTACAAATGTTACTACCTCAGTTCTTTTAGTGTAGATAGGTGCATATCGTTAGTATCTACAAATTTTAATACCTGAATTCCTTTAGTGTGGATAAGCGCATATCATTAGTATCTACAAATGTTTTTCCTTCCGTTCCTTTATTGTGGATAGGTGCATATCATTAGTATCTACATATGTTATTCCCTCAGTTCCTTTAGTGTGGATAGGTGCATATCATTAATTTCTACAAAGGTTACTACTTCAGTTCCTTTAGTGTGGATAGGTGCATATTGTTAGTATCTACAAATGTTAATACCTCAGTTCCTTTAATGTGGATAAGTGCATATCATTAGTGTCTACAAGTGTTATTCCCTCAATTTCTTTAGTGTAGATAAGTGCATATCGTTAGTATCTACAAATGTTATTACCTCAGTTCCTCTATGGTGGATAGGTGCATATCATTAGTATTTGCAAATGTTACTACATCAGTTCCTTTAGTTTGGATAGGTGCATATCATTTGCATCTACATATGTTATTTCCTCAGTTCCTTTAGTGTGGATAGGTGCATATCATTAGTTTCTACAAAAGTTACTACTTCAGTTCCTTTAATATGGATAGGTGCATATCGGTAGTATCTACAAATATTACTACCTCAATTTCTTTAGAGTGGAGAAGTGCTTATCATTAGTATCTACAAATGTTATTACCTCAGTTCCTCTATGGTTGATAGGTGGATATCGTTAGTATCTGTAAATGTTATTACCTCAATTCCTTTAGTGCGGATAGGTGCATATCATTAGTATCTACAAATGTTGCTACCTCAGTTCCTTTAGTGTGGATAGGTGCATATCATTAGTATCGACAAAAGTTATTCCCTTAGTTCCATTAGTGTGGATAGGTGCATATCATTAGTATCTAGAAATGTTACTACTTCAGTTCTTTTAGTGTGGATTGATGCATATCATTAGTATCTAGAAATGTTACTACTTCAGTTTCTTTAGTGTAGATAGGTGCATATCATTAGTATCTCCAAATTTTATTACCTCAGTTCCTTTAGTGTGGATAGGTGCATATCACTAATATCTACAAATTGTATTCCCTCAATTCCTTTAGTGTGGATAGGTGCATATCATTAGTATCTAGAAATGTTATTCCCTCACTTCCTTTAGTATGGATAGGTGCATATTTTTAGTGTCTACAAATGTTACTACCTCAATTCCATTAGTGTGGATAGGTGCATATCATTAGTATCTAGAAATGTTTCTACCTCAGTTCCTTTAGTGTAGATAGGTGCATATCATTAGTATCTACAAATGTTATTAATTCAGTTCCTTTAGTGTGGATAGGTACATACCATTAGTATCTACAAATGTTACTACCTCAGTTCCTTTAGTGTGGATAGGTGCATATCTTTAGTATCTACAAATGTTGCTACCTCAGTTCCTTTAGTGTGGATAGGTGCATATCATTAGTATCTACAAATGTTACTATCTCAGTTCCTTTAGTGTAGATTGGTGCATATCATTAGTATCTACAAATGTTACTACCTCAGTTCCTTTAGTGTGGATAAGTACATATCATTAATATCTACAAATGTTGCTACCTCAGTTCCTTTAGTGTGGATAAGTGCATATCATTAGTATCTACAAATGTTACTATCTCAGTTCCTTTAGTGTGGATAGGGGCATATCATTCGTATCTTCAAATGCTATTTCCCCAGTTCCTTTAGTGTGGATTGGTGTATATCATTAGTATCTACAAATGTTACTTCCTCAGTTCCTTTAGTGTGGATAGGTGCATATCATTAGTATCTGCAAATGTTACTATCTCAGTTCCTTTAGATTGGATAGGTGCATATCATTAGTATCTACAAATGTTACCTCAGTTCCTTTAGTGTGGATAGGTGCATATCATTAGAATCTACAAATGTTACTACCATAGTTCTTTTAGTGTGAATAGGTGCATATCATTAGTATCTACAAATATTACTACCTCATTTCCTTTACTTTGGATAGGTGCATATCATTACTATCTACAAATGTTACTACCTCAGTTCTTTTAGTGTGGATAGATTCATATCATTAGTATCTACAAATGTTACTACCTCAGTTCCTTTAGTGTGGATAGGTGCATATCATTAGTATCTACAAATGTTATTCCCTCAGTGCCTTTAGTGTGGATAGGTGCATATCATTAGTATCTACAAAGTTATTACCCAAGTTACTTTAGTGTGGATTGGTGCATATTATTAGTATCTGTAAATGTTATTCCCTGAGTTCCTTTAGTGTAGATAGGTACATATCATTAGTGTCTACAAATGTTACTACCTCAGTTCTTTTAGTGTAGATAGGTGCATATTGTTAGTATCTACAAATTTTAATACCTCAATTCCTTTAGTATGGATAAGCGCATATCATTAGTATCTACAAATGTTTTTCCCTCCGTTCCTTTAGTGTGGATAGGTGCATATCATTAATTTCTACAAAGGTTACTACTTCAGTTCCTTTAGTGTGCATAGGTGCATATTGTTAGTATCTACAAATGTTAATACCTCAATTCCTTTAATGTGGATAAGTGCATATCATTAGTATCTACAAATGTTACTACCTCAGTTCCTTTAGTGTGGATAGGTGCATATCATTAGTATCTACAAATGTTATTACCTCAGTTCCTCTATGGTGGATGGGTGCATATCATTAGTATCTGCAAATGTTATTCCCTGAATTCCTTTAGTGTGGATAGGTGCATATCATTAGTATCTACAAATGTTATTCCCTCAATTCCTTTAGTGTGGATAAGTGCATATCATTAGTATCTACAAATGTTACTACCTCAGTTCCTTTAGTGTAGATAGGTGCATATCATTAGTATTTACAAATGTTATTCCCTCGATTCCTTTAGTGTGGATAGGTGCATATGATTAATATCTACAAATGTTACTACCTCAGTTCCTTTAGTGTGGATAGGTGCATATCATTAGTATTTACAAATGTTATTCCCTCAATTCCTTTAGTGTGGATAGGTGCATATCATTAGTAAAGATGTTGAAGAGTAATAA